>NC_141879.1:238337878-238640909 GCF_056163025.1 Triticum urartu | reverse complement strand
CGGTATCGGGTCACTACCGCCTCAACTCAAGGGAGGGCGCTTCTCATGTCAGGTTGAGCGGCACTTGCAGCGGTAGTAGGTGCGATAGTACCGCTCGAGAGCGGTAGTACCGCCCTACCACCGCGGCAGTACCGCGTTGGGCCGGTCCCTCCTCTATCTTCAATCCCTCCCAGGCTGGGCGGTAGTACCGCAAGGGGGAGCGGTAGTACCGCTGCCCCCTGCGGTAGTACCGCCCTCTGCGGGGCTGTTTTGGGGGTAACGGTTAGATGGGGTCCTTTTGTATAAAAGGGGGTCCCTTTCTTCCTCGTTGACCTACCTCTCCCCCCATAAGCTCCATTAATGCTCCAAGCTCCAGTTTTGCCCGATCTCTCTCCCTAGCTAATCATACTTATTGATTTGCTCGGGATTAGTTGAGAAGGCCCCGATCTACACTTTCATCAAGAGAAATTTGATTCCACCACCAATCCCTAGCGGATCTTGTTACTCTTGGGTGTTTGAGCACCCTAGACGGTTGAGGTCACCACGGAGCCATAGTCCATTGTGGTGAAGCTTCGTGGTGTTGTTGGAAGCCTCCGATTGAGTTGTGGAGTTTGCCCCAACCTTGTTTGTAAAGGTCCGGTCACCGCCTCCAAGGGCACCAATAGTGGAATCACGGCATCTCGCATTGTGTGAGGGCGTGAGGAGAATACGATGGCCCTAGTGGCTTCTTGGGGAGCATTGTGCCCCCACACCGCTCTAACGGAGACGTACTTCCCCTCAAAAGGAAGGAACTTCGGTAACATCCTCGTCTTCACCGGGTCCACTCTTGGTTATCTCTTACCTTTACTTATGCAAACTTATTAGTGTTACTTCTCTTGCTTGCTTGTATGTTCGTTGTTGTTGCATCATATAGGTTGCTCACCTAGTTGCACATCTAGACAACCTACTTTGATCCAAAGTTTAATTTGGTAAAGAAAAGCTAAAAATTGTTAGTTGCCTATTCACCCCCCCTCTAGTCAACCATATCGATCCTTTTCAATAGATTTATTGCCAAAAACATTACATCATTTGGCAAGTTAATTAAATGGGAGACAGATAATGCAGTTATCAAGGAAAATCGGTGAAAAATGGACATATGGAAGAAAAAAATCAAAATGAAAAGAAAGGAAGGAATGTACGTAAGGTTAGACAAAGGACAAGGTGAGCGACAGAATCTTCCATTCTTTTTAAATAGAAGAGATATTTTTACTTCCTGTGTTTCAAAATATTCGCAATATGTTTATTATAAAGATATATTTATATACAAAAGTTGGAAATTTTTAAATCATGCATAAAAAGTTAAATTTGTATCACAAAAATGTTTGTGACGTATAAAAAATTGTAAAATGCGTATGGAAAAAGTAGAAATAAAAAATATATGTTTTCAATTGTTTTTCAAAAAGTTAGTCATGCATTTACAAATGTTAATGTGTATAGAAAAAATATTTTGCGAAAAATATATACAAAAAAATGTACAATGTGTATGGCAAAAGTAGATATAAAAAATACATTTTTTCAAAATTATTAATCATGTCCCCACAAAAAATGTTAATAATGTATTTGGAGAATGTTAAACGTGTATATAAAAATATTATTAATCCATCAAAATGTAGAATATGTATGGAAAAGTAGACTTCTAAAAGTACTCGTACTTCGTGCCAATTAATTAGTACTCACTCTGTCTCATAATGTAAAACGTTTTTTGACACTACACTAATGTCGAAAAACGTCTTACATTATGAACCGAGGGAGTATTTCATACATACATGTGTCCGTAAAATCATTAATTCAAAATGTGAGTTGTTGTAATATTACGAGAGCATCTTCACAATAAACCAACAATTTGGAGACCAAAAAGTGGTTTTAGGGCTGGTGAGATAATGTTTTTGATCTGCAGATTTTTTTTTTGCTTTTCTAGCAGACTAAAAGTTGGAGACTAAAATTTTGGTATTTTTCTCCTAGAACCCATGTTTGTGCATATGCAATGTCGTAAATAACATTCCTGTCAAATTAATCCAGACAAATAAAACACAAATAGTACTTAATCATTAGACAGTTCAACAACCGTTAACCCCAATTTCAACACAATTGTTCACCAATCATAACACAAAATGCATCAAACACCAAACATATAAATAGAATTAGTGGTCCTGTTACCTATTCCATGTCCATCACTCCTCTGTGATAACTTGTTCGGACTTTCCTAAGTATCCGCTTTTCGAATTTTATGGTGAACTGAAGAAAGTGTTGATGTTGTCTTCCCTTCTACGTGGATGCACCACCCTTCGCATGAACTCATAGTAGGAGTAATGCAAATTTGACCAAGCTGCTCAATGATCATGTAGGGAAAGATCACGGCGGCAAACATGATATATCAAAGGATTTCTTTGTCAAAGAACCAAGCCAGTCCTTGCATAATAGCAAACTAGGGTTGCAAAATCTCAAATGCAATCTCCACATCCTTCCTAGCAGTTGCTTGAGCACTATGGAAAGGCTTAGCTCCTCGGGCTCAATTTGATCGAACACCTTGTAGGCACCGAACTCAATTTTGTCCGGCGTAGCTCGCGGGGCCGACTAGGAAAGGACATGGACATGTATGAGTATGGGCATTTTTTTTCTTTTTCCGTTTCTTGGTTTGACCGATTTCCTTCCGTTTTCCTCCTTTTTTCTCCTTTCGTTTGTTTCCTACTTCCATTTTTCCTATTTATTTTATTTTTATTTTTAAATTCATGATTTCTTTAATTAATGATATTTTAAAAACTGTGAACCTTTTTAAAAATTTACATTAGCAATGAATAAGATCATGGCGGCAAACATGATGTACCAAACGATTTCATAGTCAAAGAACCGAGTTGGTCCATGCACAATAGCAAACTGGGGTTGCAAAATCTCAAATGCACTATCCACATCCTTCCTACTAGTTGCTTGAGCGCTATGGAAAGCCTTAGCTCTCTTGGATCAATTTGATCGAACACCTTGCAGGCATCGAACTCAATTTCGTCCGGCTTAGCTCGTCAGGGCCGAGACGGTCGTCGGGGCGACTAGGAAAGGACATGGGAACATGTGAGTATGGGCCTTTGTTTTACCTTTTCCTTCTCCTGGCTTGACAGACTTCTTTCCGTTTCCCTCCTTATTACTCCTTTTGTTTGTTTTTACTTCCTTTTTATTTTAAAATTCATGATTGTTTAATTAATGATATCTTAAAAAATGTGAAGCTTTTTTAAAATATTCACAAATAATTTTATTTTTTAAGTACTTTGAACAATTGTAAGAATGTATATATGTGGACATTCAAAAAATCATGAACATTTTATTAATTTGTTTTAAAGTCTATATGCACGAGCATTTCTACAAATTTACGAGCATTTTTTTAATTTATCAACATGTTTTGAAATACGTGAACATTTTTAAGGTCATGATTTTTGTAAATCCACAAACAATTTAAAAAATTCACCAAAATATAAATCTATGAATAATTTTTGTTTTCATTGAACTTTTGAAAATTTGGAAAGTTTTTCAACTAAAAAAGTTGGCTAAAAAGTCTAGATGAAAAACCGAATGAAAAATAGAAAAATCAGGAACCACAAGAATTGCTACATGGGTCGAGGTTTTGCCCGCATTATAGGGGCAATTCATGCTTGGAGCGCCGAATAGGAGCTCCCAGGATGAAGCGAACCGCTTCGCTGATGAATGAACAAAATTCTGGAGCTTCACTGAAAACAAATTTTAGAGTTGATGCTGCCATCAGATCATTATCATGTACTACTCTTTTGTTGTAGATCATGCACTTGTTCCGTTGTTCTTGTTCGTGAGTTTGGAAGAACACATGGTTCTGAGATCTCAAGTTTATGCGAGTTCTAAACCTCGGAACTTTTAGTGGATCGAGCGTTCAACTCGTAATCTGCAGAACAGGAGTCGAGCACAACTGCATTTGTGGCGAACATATACTCTGACTTCTGTTATTGTTGATAGTGGAACCCAATCCTTTTCAAGGATCGTATGGAAAACAAAAAGACACTCTGATTAGCCTGTTATTTAAAAGAGTCCCGCTTCGGTACAACCCTCTCGCAATACGTATAAAGGATAATATAGACATTTCGCAATTTGTATCTACCTTTGTAGTAACTTATACACCGGGGAGCTTAATTGGGCCGGCCCACTTGCGGTGGCATGCGGATGAAAAATGGCGAAAAACGATCGCACAAACTGGGAATCGAACCGCTTCGGTACAACCCCCTCGCAATACGTATAAAGGGTAATATAGACATTTCGCAATTTGTATCTACCTTTGTAGTAACTTATACACCGGGGAGCTTAATTGGGCCGGCCCACTTGCACTGGCATGCGGATGAAAAATGGTCGCACAAACTGGGAATCGAACCCACGACCACTCAAAAGATTAAGTGCGTCCACAACCACTGCGACAGCATACCTTTGGTTGATAATGTAAAGCTAGGCTCATTAAGTAAGTGACCGACTGGGAAATTTAAAAAGATTTTACGAACACTTTGTGAACTGGTCATTTTTCCATAATTTCTTTTTATTTGTTTACTTTCCTTTTCCTGTTACATTTCTTCTTTCTTGTTCAAAAAATGGTCATGCTTTCAAAATGTTGCCCAAAATTTCAAAAGGTTCGTTATGTCCATATTTTATTCATAAATTAAAAATTATTTGCATTTTTGAAAATTGTAAGGTAATTTCAAAAAATGTTTGTGTCTTTAACTTTTTTTCAAAATGTCAAAATTCAAATAATTTTTTTGAAAAGCACAAACAAAATTGTGAAAACAAACATTTTCTCAGAGCATGGACAAAAAATTAAATTCCAAAACATTTTTCAGAAATGAGACTAAATATATGATATCAAAAAAGTGTTCTAAATTTGCCTGAACATTTTTTGGATTTGTGAATTTTTTTAAAAAATGAGAAATGTTTTCATTTCTGAACAAATTTCAATACTCGCTTAACAGGAGCGATGTCGCCGCTCAGTTGGGCAAGGCCTAAGATTTTATTTTCTATTCTATTTTTTGTTTTTCTCATTTTTTGTTAATTTATCTTTTTTTCCTTTTTAAACTTTTTTTAAACCTGTACAAAACTTGAAATACCAAAGTTACAGTTTAAAGTAACTAATTCAAATCATGATTTTAATTCTTTTTTTGTTTATATATTTATTAAATGTTTTTAAAAAGCATTTGTTGTTTTGAATTCTATCATTTTGTATTTACTAGTTATGTTAGAAACTTAAAATGACAGTTTTAAGTATCTATATAAATTATGATTTTAAATACATTTTTCCTTCAAACCTGGCATGGATGACTACTTGGGCATGTTATGTTGAACATGGTGTATTTTTTGGACATTCTTGAAATGACCTAAACATTTGCGAGCAGGTGGTATGCCCATGGTAGGCATCCATGCCTCTAATATTTTTTCCATGGCCTTGTATGACAAATTAAAGGCACCAATCCAAGTTGCATGGGTTTTCGACAAGTTTTGCATTTTCTGAAATTTTCTCGGTCAAAAAAGATCGATAAATGGCTAGACATGTCGCAACTTGCATATGGTGTCGGAAGTAGTTCAAATCTTCCATGGTGTTCGACAAGTTTTGCATTTTTCTAGAGCTTTCTCGGTAAGAAAATGCAAAAAAAAGGCTGGACGTGTCGCAACTTGCATACGGTGTCAGAAATTGTTCAAACATGGCGCAACGTGCATACAGTGTCGGAAATAATTCAAACCAGGTATGGATGCCTTACATGGGCATGCCCACTTGCTTGCAAAAGTTGGGGCAGTCCTGATATTTCCAAAGAAATATCATGTTCAATGAAGAGTGTTCGAATAGGTCAGAAGGATCTGTTTGGGAGCAACTCATTTCTCGACATCCCGTAAATGAACCCATTTTTTCATGGCCTTGTATTCAAGGCACCATGCCAAATTGTATGGGTTTTTGCCAAGTTTTGTCTTTTTTGGAGTTTCTCAGTGAAAAAGTCCTATTAATGGCAAAACGTGTCAAAACGTGCATATGGTGTCGGAAGTCGTTCAAACCAAGCATGTATGCCTAAAATGGACATGCCGACTTGCTTGCAAAAGTTGGGGCATGTGCTAAGATCTCCGAAGAAATACCATGTTCAATGGAGAGTATTCGGATAGGCCAGAAGGGTATGTTTGGGAGCACCTCATTTCTCGACATCCCTTAAATTGCCCCATTTTTCATGGCCTTGTATGACCAATTCAAGGCACCATGCCAAATTATTTGGGGTTTCGCCTAATTTTGCATTTTTTAAAGTTTTCTTGGTTAAGAAGGCCGATACATGACCGGATGTGTCACTACTTGCATATGGTGTCGAAAATCATCCAAACTAGGCATGTGCCTACCATGGGCATGCCTACCTTCTTTCAAAAGTGGTATTCATTTTAAGGATGTCCAAAAATAGACTATGTACAATGGAGGGTGTTCGGATAGGTTAGAAGGGTCCATTTGAAAGCTTGTTGTTTTTCGACATCCGTCAAATAACCTCCAATATTTTCCATCAACTTTTATAACCAATCAAGACACAATGCCAAGTTGTTTAGATTTTTGAGAAGTTTTGCATTTTCTAGAGTTTTCTCCATGAAAATAGGGTGATAAATGGTCGGACGTGTCGCAACATGTAAATGATATTGAAAGTCGTTCAAACCTGACATGAATGCCTCATATGTCCATGCCAGGCTCTTACAAGACGCTGGGATCATTTATCCATAGCCTCAAATATACCAGTTAGATGAATGTATTTGTAATTCCCGTCATTATCACTCAACATAAACTTTTTTATTTTTTCCTAACAATTTCCAGAAATTTGTCAACAGCTTTGGAATTTCAAAGTGTGTATGAAAATTGTACTAACTTGAACACTTTTTTTCCAATTTGAAAAAAATGTTTGTGTTTTGTTTTCCAATAATGCTTGCCAATTTGAAAAAGTGTTTGCATTTTTTTAATGTTCGAAAATTGAAAATTTGTCATGTTTTCAAGAAAATGTTTACAAATTTGATAAATTATTCGTCTTTTTGAAAAATGTCTACAGTTTCAGAAAAATGTTTACAATTCTGAAAAACTGTTCTCAAGATTTGGAAAATATTCACAATATCAAAGTATTTTTCAAAAAAAAGGTTTAGAAATTTGAAAAAAAATCACGTTTCCAAAAGAATTTCAAATTTTGAAAAACATTTCATATTTTTAAAAAAATCCAAAAGTTGAAAAAACACATTAGTTTTTTTAGCTATAAAAGACGCTTTAGCTAGAATGTCCGGTCCGGTTGTATACCAATTTTGATCTTCTACAGTATTCCTCATAAAAACAACACCTACAGTACGTCAATTCTAGGTGATAAATTACTGCGCCACACAATTATCACCAACTCATGATGTTTGTGGTGGCTAGTAGCAATTTCACGACCCTGGAGGTCTTGTGTTCTATACCTAATAATATCACTTGGATTTTCGATCCGTGCGTGCGACAGTACACAATCACTAATGGGCCGGCCTAAGGCGGACTCAAAACAGGCCAGATCTCCGACGTATTTTTTAGAAAGACCATCTTACCCTTTTTTATGAAGGGGTATGGACAGATCTCGTCCGTTAATGTGTTTCCGAGGAGTTGTATCGAAGAAGAAGTGTATTTAAAATTGCAGCTCGGATCATGAACCCCACAGCACAGGTGAGACATTACACAAAGGTGCCAACACAGTGCACAAATAAATAGCTACACATATATATTAACCAACGGAAACACCAAGAAAAAAAGAGACGAAAAAGAGGGTCCAAAGCCAGTGACGCCATGGCATCACTGACAGTGGGACCCGGAACGCCACGGACACATTATTGAAGCCACCCGAGAACGACACCCATACGACTGCTAGCTAGACATTGTACGCAGCTACGTCGCGTACAATACGCGCCCAGACGACGACGATCGGCCACTCACGAAATACGCCCACACATACGGACCCAATAATAAACGAACTAGGTACGGTGCCATGGCATGCCAGGGCACGCGCACGGAAGCCAGTCAAAGGCCAGCTGAGGAAGCACGATCGGACCCGCGCGCATCAACTCACTCGGTGGCCTTGTCGGCGGCGGCGGCAGCAGCTGGTGCCTCTGCCGGCACCGCCTCGGCGGCCGTGGGTGCCTCCACAGGTGCCTCGGCCGGTGCCTCTGCTGCCGGCTCTTTGACCTCCGCCTCTGCCTCGCCAGCAGCAGATGGTGCTTCTGTCTCTACCGGTGCTGCCTCGACGGCGACGGCAGCCTCCACAGGTGCCTCGGCAGTTGCTGCTTCCTCCTGCACTGCCACAACGGCCTCGGGGGCAGCTGCCTCCTCCACGGCCGGGGTCTCCTCTGCCACCGGCTCTTTGGCCTCGGCCTCGGCAGCGGCTGGCTCTGCCACTTTGGTCTCGGTCTCGGCCGGAGCAGCTTCTTGCTCTGGTTCCTTGGTCTCGACCTCGGCCGGTGCTGCCTCACGCTCCACCACTTCGGTCTCTGTTCCCTCGGCAGCGGCACCTTCCGGCTCTTTGCTCCCGGTCACTGCTGGCACAGCAGGAGCCTCCTCGGCGGCGGCGGCCGGCTGGACAGCCTCGGGCTCGGCCACTTTGGCCTCTGTCTCGGCCTCCTTGGTCTCCGCTGGAACTGCCTCAGGCTCTTTCGCCAGCTCGGTCACGGCCGGTGCAGCAGCCTCCTCCTTCGCGGCCTCCTCGGCAGCGACAACGGCCGGCTCGACAGCCTCAACCGCTGCCACCTCGACCGTGGCGACAGCCGGCTCGACAATCTCCACCGCTGCCACCGTAGTCTCCTCAACCGCGACGACGGCCGGCTCGACAGCCTCCACCGCCACCGTAGTTTCCTCAACCGCGACGACGGCCGGCTCGACAGCCTCCACCGCCACTGTAGTCTCCTCGACAACGACGACGGCCGGCTCGACTGCCTCCACCACCGCCGGCGCCGGAGCCGGAGCCTCCTCGACGGGCATCGCGTGGGTTGCGGCTTGTACCTGCGTTTACATCGATGCACATCATCATGTCATGTCAGATAAACACCAGTACGCAGCGTACGTGCGATCAGGTTGCTCATGCGCAAAGCTGGCCGATGGTGCCACAAGTCGAGGTGGCACCGTGGCAGCAGCCAGCAGATCAAAAGCTACACGATCGAAACGCAACCAAACCATAATAATGCACACTGAGGTGGCACCGTGGCAGCAGCCAGCAAAAGCTACATGATCGAAACGCAACCAAACCATAATAATGCATACTGAACAGCGTAGATCTCTACCTGGACGGCGGCCATCGGCGAGGAGTTCTGAGTCGACCGGTGCGAACTCCGACGAGCTGAAGCTAGAGCTCGGTCTGGCGCGACTGATCAGACCAGACTATGCGATCGGATGTGTTGTGTGAAGCAATGCGCTGCGGTAGAGGGGGCTTATATAGCGGCTCTCAGGGGCAAAACGGTCACACAAAATTCACAGCTAGGATGCAAAAAGCAAGCCGCCCTTTCTCGTCATGCCGAAAAATAAAAATGAAATCGAGGAATCAAAACACCGATCTGCATCACTCTGATCTTGGCTGGGAATCTGCGCCGATATATACTAGTATTTGCAAAACTATAGTAGTACGAGTACGCACTGTGGATGCAAGCAAGTTGCGTACGGTGATCGCTATATCGAAATTAGGGTGGTGGCCACCCATGGCACCGGAGGCTATGGTCCAAACTGCTGTGTTTACGGGTTTGGTTTGCTTTGAAATTTTATGGAGAGAAAGGCCAAGGGAGAGGGCTGGCAAGGCCACGAGGGCAAGCGTACCTTTTGCGTTGTAAAGAGGGGGCCATCGCGCTCAGTCTCACGCATGCATGCACCGACCAGCCTGATCAGTGGTACATGCATGTGTACATCGCGTCACCACCCTGCACGTCCTATAGTGCCAGCCTTGTATCCTAGTACCACTTGGTCCAGATCGGTGCAAAAATAAATGCTGGGCTAGAATCTATGTACTTTTATTTGTTTTAGGATTTTTTTTTGTTTTTTGGAACGGCTAGAAACATGACTAGTAAATATTTTATCTAATAAAACCAGTCAAGCGGGTGCCTCACCCTTTCTTCTATGAATGTATATATGGTACACATATTTGTGTGTATTTTAGAAGAAGAAAAAACCAGTCAAAAAATTTTACCATTCGATTTGCTTCTTGATTAATCTCATCATTTCTCTTCCGGTCACATTTCTTATCCTTCTACACAAATTAAACTACTCCCTTCTATCCATATCTTGTCGCTGCTTTTGTGCAACTTTGGATCGGAGATATCATTCAGGAATTCCTAACCAACGTTGTCCTTCATTGTACCCTCATTCGACAAATCATGTCACCATGATCTCAGCTTGCCAATCTATGAGTTATAGCCCCTAGTCTCACTGACATTGAGGTTTTCTTTCTTCCTTCTCATTTCATAGTGAGGTCTTCCAACGATAATACATGGCATTTTTTTATCTTTTCTCTTTCATGCTTGGAAAAAACAATGTTTTTCACTTTTCTCTTCAACGTTGCCCTCCTCGTTGTCTCTAGGCTTGCCTTCTTTTTTTTTTCCATCACTGAGGCGAGGCCAGTGACCAATGCACATAAAATAAATCCGTTCGAGAAAGAAGAAGAACAAAATTGACACAAGAGCGGCAGGAGATGAATTAGCAACATTAGTCATTTACTGGTAGAAAACAAGGAAATGATTTTGCTACCGCTCTCCCTCTTATAAGTCTATGTCAGCCGTGGTCGAGGCGATTGGTGGTTTCGAGATCCGTAGAAAATCGGTACTATCAAACTGGGTGAATTAGAGAATGGACCGATATTTGTTAGCATTTTAACCTTTTATCTTTCCTTTGAGAGCCTATTTGAAATAGAAATCGGTAACTCTTGGTCTTGAATATCAGAATATGAATGGTTTTTTTTACGTAAGTTTTGTGCCTAGTACCTGCAAGGAAGGGTCCCTAGACATCAACCACGCATGAACATAGAGGACACAAAGACACCATGTTGATAAGCGCATGCCTACAACTATTTGACACATGGACTAGCTCGAATCCTAGTGTTATTCACGTGCTCACATAGGTTGATAATATTACAAGATTGCCTATTCTTCGAGTATTTACAAAAAAATGACGTCGGTTCAAAATCCCGGCCATTGGATCCAGGCTAAACGATCGAATGATCGTCTTCAGTCTCACTCCCAAGGGCTGCCCCTCCCCCCCCCCCCCCCCTCCAACTCCTCATGCGCACGCGCTCCATATGCCGCCTCGCCACCCCACCCTCCCCTCAGCCTCCTCCTAGTGCCCTGCTTTCCGCCGCCCCAAACCTTCCCTATACACCCATCAATCCCATGTTCCAGCGCCGGCAACCCTCACGCCCGCACCCGTTAACCTGCTTCCTTGCCTCCAATTGGGACGCCACAATTGCATCATCGTCCCCATCTCCTTCGATGCTGCGCTCCTCGTGTTGTCCCCACCTTCAGCCTCAGAGAAGTAGAAATACGACTAACGCTAAAAAAATGCAGGCACATCACGATTACTATCTCCGTCCTAGTTTATTGGCCCCCACCAAATTTTGTGCCAAATTTATATCATAAATTTAACTAACAAAACATTAATGCATGTAATAAAAAATTATATCGTTGAATTTATACTTAAACATAGTTTTCAATGATATTTTTTTTGACATGCATTAACATGATGTTAGTTACTAAATCTAAAGTCAAAATTTGGCATAATTACAAAGGCGAACAATAAATCAGCATAGAGGTAGCAGTACTAGCAAACACGGATTTATGGGGATTGCAAAAGCACGGAGATCGATATATCTCGGTTTTCTACGGCGCACTCGATGGTGGCGTAGAGACAATGCAACTTGAGCCGAAGAATGTGCGCTCGAATGCCGCCATTGAAAGCCGTGACATGATCCCTATAGATCGAGTGGTGCATATCTTCTTGGTACTAGTAGATGATGTATCTTCTTGGTAGATGATCAATAGATCTGCAGTCGAAAGGGGCGCAGCCACCTAGAGCTACGTGTAAAAAGAAAGGCCGAGCGTGTATGTCAAGGTGTGATGCCACGTCAGTATATTTGGAATTTAGTTAACACTTTCTTCCTCATAATGTAGTAGTGGTACTCTAGCTACTCGGTGTAATCTTTGCCCTAGCTGGTGCGACACAAGTAGTGAAGATACTATTGGGATTGACTTAGAGGCAAAGAAAGAAACCATTGGAGATGAATGAATGCAGCTATGTTGAGTAGACTGACGTGCCAGAGGTTAAGGATGATGATGTCCACATGACCAAATCGTGGCCAAGAGCGCAATGATGTGCGTGGACGCTAGCTAGCTACGAACATTGCATCTTCAATAGCGTTAGGTTCAAAACTTTAGACTTGATTTGGTACTGAAAATTGTTACCGATTGAGAGCCGTGAGATTAATTATAATGTACAGCATGAGATGAACGCGGAATGCGTTAGTGCTACTCCCTAGCATCATCAATCGAGAGGAGCCTGATGATGTTAATCTTTTTATTGAAGAGTGGTCCAATAAACTATCTAAATGTACTATCAGCTAGTAGCACGTACTACATTTTATTTCTTATTTATGCATGCATGCTGTGAAAACAGAGGACATCACAGCTACGATCGAGAAGTTTTACAGCTAACATGAAGCTAAGTGATCGCATGTGTCATGTGCTGTCAGCTCCGTGGCCAACAATAATTACGGCATATGAGCTGATCTCCCGCTTGGTCTATCATACTTTGAGCTCTTTAGTTCTCCCAAAAGAAGTGCATGTATGCATAAAAAATTGGAAGCCGATGAGGATAGATCGTGGACACCGCTCAAAGCTGGCAGTGCATCGACCCATTGATCGATCGAGTCGGCTCTTTTAGGCATGTAATGATGGTGTGATTAGTTATGTCTGGAGTACGTGCATACAGGCTAACTTGGCTGTAATAAGCACTTCTGTTTTTTGCATTGTTCGACGTGTATATGCATGCGGAGGTGCCAAAGCGGAAAAGGAACAGCAGAAAATCATATGGCCACCGCAATAGCAACACCATTGGTCCACCCAAAGAATCGTCCGCATGCCGAACACAAGAACAAAGATATATATCAGATAATATATTTTTTGTTGAAGACGCTACAAATGCTAATTTTCATGAATACACACACACATTCTACCTCTATACGCACGTCTGAGATACTGAACTTGCACAGTATCTTGAGATCAGAGGTGCCTCATAGTCGACGAATAGAAACACAGAAAGAAAGGCAGTCTTGTCCGCTGCTATACCATCTGGTCTTTTGAAAGTTCGAGAGCTAGAGTGTGTCCAGCTGATGATGCGTGGACAGCCTGGTTTCTGTGGTGAATCTGCGAGGGTGCAACGTTGTGCATGTCCTTTTCCTTGCTTTACTACGTGGTGTGAGGATGACAACATAGAATATATGGAAAGCAATATCGACGTTTGCCTACCGGAGGTCCAACATGCCCAGTGAGATAGGTAGGCCGATTCGGTGTCAAATCGCTGGAATCGGTATGGACGGCGATGAGCGCAGGCCCCATGGGCACGCCTCCGCTTCATGATATACTACCATGGCACAGGCTGGGTTCGCTGTCAAGTATGGGCGGCGCACTGGAGCCCGATTTAGCACTGCTCACACAGAATTTCACGGATGTAAGAGTATCGGAAGCAACTAGTCAACGAACGCTTCTTTCGGAGCCTCACAACGATCAGCGCCACATGGCGCGCTCTCAGTCATTCATCATGTGTCATGTTCTGGACGCTTTCTTCGATTTTTTTTTCACACACGTTTTTGGCTTTTTAAACGGTTTTTTCGGTTCTTTTGATGTTTTGGTTTTTCCCCAGTCTTTCTTAGCTTTTCGATAAAAAAATCGAAAAAAATTGAATGAAAAAAACATGTTTTTTTTTCTTTTTTCCTTTCGCGAAAGTCACTGTTTTTTCCGTGAGAGGCATGATTGTGCTTTAGCGAGAGTCACGGTCGTGCCTTTCGAAAACGAAAAAAACGTGTTTTTTTTCGCGAGTCACGGTTTTGCTTTCGCGAGAGGCACGGTTGTGCTTTCGCGAGAGTCACGGCCGCGCCTCTCGGAAAGGGAAAAATAAAACATGTTTTTTGTTTTTTTCTTCCGCGAGAGGCACGGTTGTGCTTTAGCGACAGTCACGGCCGTGCCTTTCGGAAACGAAAAAAAAAACATGTTTTCTGTTATTTTTCTTTCGCGAGAGTCACGGTTTTTCTTCCGCGAGAGGCATGGTTGTGCTTTAGCGACAGTCACGGCCGTGCCTTTCGGAAACGAAAAAAAAAACGCATTCTCTGTTTTTTTCTTTCGCGAGAGTCACGGTTTTGCTTTCGCGAGAGACACGGTTGTGCTTTCGTGAGAGTCACGACCGTGCCTCTCAGAAAGGAAAAAAATACGCGTTTTCTGTTTTTTTTTTCTTTCGTGAGAGTTATGGTTTTGCTTCCGTGAGAGGCACGGTTGTGCTTTCGTGAGAGTCACGGCCGTGCCTCTCAGAAAGGGAAAAAATACTTGTTTTCTGTTTTTTTTTTCGCGAGAGTCACGGTTTTGCTTCCGTGAGAGGCACGGTTGTGCTTTCGCGACAGTCATGACCGTGCCTCTCGAAACAAAAAAAATGTGTTTTCTGTTTTTTTCTTTCACGAGAGTCACGGTTTTGCTTCCACGAGAGGCACATGTGTGATTTCGCGAGAGGCACGGGCGTGTCTCTTTCGGAAAGGAAAAAAATCGTGCTCCCGGTTCGGTTTTTTCGCCGGTTTTTTCATCCTTTTTTTAAAAGTTCGTCAAAACCTATCAATATGGGATCTAGTTTTGAAGATCTCGATGCGAGGAATCCAATGGTGAAAACGGTTCGAGATTTGAACGCACGGTTTAAAAGATAAAACGTTTTGAATAAACAGATCTACGGAAAAAGAAAAAACTCCCAGGTTGCGACAAGTGGCGCGCTGCATGTGTGCCACTTGTCGCGACCTGAGAAAGTGGAGAGCAGTGCGCCACTTGTCGCGACCTGAGAAAGTGGAGTGTTCTTTGCAACGAGTACTCCTTAATTAGTGATTTCGAAGAGTATCTACAGCCGGACTTGGTAAATTCGGTCCCTCAAACGCCCGCGGACGCGCCCGAATGAATTGCGTTGTCCACATCCGTGTCTCTTATATCTGAACCCCTATATCCATACTATATCATGCAACATCGATGAAAATACGTAGATCAGCTCCAGACATAGAAATTGCATAATAGTTCACCAAAAGATCCACCAAAGTTCACATAAACGACGGACAACTATATACTATATCTAAAATTTGAAATTAAAATCAACTTCACCACTTCCGGACCGGACTTTTCCCCTTCTGGTCGTCGGCGTAGTTGTACCCATCGTCGGCTGCTAGAGGATCATCCGATTCGTCATCAGAGGAGCCGTCGGACGGAGGAGGAGTCGACGATGACGAGGCCCTTGAGGCGCTGGACAGCCCTGTCCTGCTGGCGCCTGAGCTTGGCCAGCCGAGCCGCCTCCTTTGCCTTCTCCAACGCCTCCCGCTCGGACTGCTCGATGGCAAGCCGAAGAACCTTGGAGTTCTTCCGGCGGAGCTGCCGAGCGTTCATCTCCGCCGTCGTAAGTGACCGACGGTAGACCCATGCGAGGAGCCGCTGGTCCTCGTTGGGCTCCGCCGGTAACACATGCCAGCGAGGGGACAGAGCTCTCCACAGCCTCCCTCTCCCTTGCCCGCTGCCTGTCGCGACGGGCAGCACGCGCCTCCGACTCCGGCGTGCGCATCAAGGCCGGCGGGGTAGGCACAAGCACCCGCCGCTGCCCACGATGGGGAGCAGCAGCTGACAGGGTGAGGGGACGGCATGGGGAAGTAGCAGCCGGCGGGGCGATGGGACAACGTGGGGGAGGCGCCGATTGCGTTGGCCGCCTGTCGGAGCTTGTCGTGGAAATGTCACGGCAGATGTCCTAGAGAAAGGACTTAGTCGTGGAGCCATCACAACTAGGAAGCTTAAAGGGGTTAATCGGGACAGAGGACACGAGAGGTTTTTATACTGGTTTGGCCCCTTGCGGTGAAGGTAAAGCCTAGTCCAGTTGATGTGGTATTGCTAGGTTTCGATGACCAAGGAGCGAAATACGCTAGCTTGGCTCTCGATATGTTGTTTCTTGCCCTAAGCCGCCGCCGGGTCGTCCCCTTATATACACGGGTTGACACCCTGCGGCCTACAGAGTCCCGGTCGGCTCATACAACGTGTCCGGCTCGGTGACGTCTATTACATGCCTTACTTTACAAGTCTTATTCATACATGACGGTTTATACTCACGGGCCTTAAGCCGCCTCTGGGCTTGGGCCTACTATAAGCCTTATCATAAGCCGTCATTTTTGTATACTCTTTGGGCTTCTTTTAAGTAACCCGCCATGGTGATTGACCCGGCCCCTCCTGGGCGGGTCATGCCTGATAGTCATATCCCCAACAGAGCTGCCCATAGGCCGGGAGGGGCCAGTGTCGGCGGTTGAGATGCGCCGACGGGGAAACGACTGTTGCAGCGAGTCTGCCAATCCAGATCTACTCCTGGTGTCCACCTTGGACTGCTCTAAGGTGATGCGGAGGGCAAGCTCATGCTCTGGATCCACCTCGTCGTAGGAGCGGCTGGCGGAGCTCGACATTGCGCCGGATTCGACCGGAATAGGTGAGGGGAGAGGATAGGATGGAGCGAGAGAGGAGAATGAGTGAGCTAGGGTTTTGGACCAACGAGGCCGATGAGTTTTTTATGGGACATCCGTTGGGGCGGCGATGGGCCGGGCTTGTCAGGCGGACATGCCCGGGCGTGCCCGGGCCACCCCATATCCGCCCCATATTTAGGCTGGATATGTTGGTGCCGGTCAGTCCGGGCATTTGAGGCATCTGTCTGGATCAGAAAAACGTGACCGGACAGTGACTGGGCAGCCTGCCCAGTCATATAAGGCGGCTTTAAGAGGTCCGACTGTAGATGATCTAACTAATTACCTCCTTAAAGAACAAAACTGTGAAGAAACCCTGCAGAATGGCTTTCAGAAGAACACTGCCTGGAGAAGTATAGTGGCAACAACTCCAGGAAAAGATTACTTTGTGTCGCTGAGTGAAGAAGATGACGATTAGGAAGCTAAAGACAATGGGAGATTCTCCGTGAGATCACGTATAAGCATTATCTTCATCTCAAGGCAGGCGTGGTGGCGACTTGTGAACAATTATGAAAGCTCAAGACCCCTCTGAAAATCAGGAAGTTCTTATGGTTGATGCTGAGAAACGGTATCTTAGCTAAAGACAATCCGATGAGAGGGGATGAACAAGAGACGAAGCACTGTCATCTTTGTTCAGAGAAACAGACATTGAATCATTTCTTGTTTTGAGTGTTCTGTGGCAAAGTTCATGCGGCAAGTGGTGACTTGTGTTGTCAAATTTTAAAGGGCCCCATGTAGTGTGGATGATATGTTTGAGCTAGATTTCTTCCTTCCCAACGAACCAACTAAATCAGCCTCTTAGTGGTGTTGCTGTCATTTGTTGAACCATTTGGAATACTCGCAATAGTGTTTGTTTTCAGCACAGATATCCTGGTGGTTATCAATAGTAACTACTAGGTAATTTATACCTGTTAATAATGGGAGTTGATATTCTTGATCCGTAGCAACATTTTTCAGAAAACCTCCTAACTTTTCAGATAATAAATCCGTGGTTCTGTTTTAAGTCACATATTTTGGAGGGAAAAAAGGTTCGATCTTTGGGCTTACATATCGTATTGGGCCTTGCAGTACACATTATGAAAAAAATAACACACACACATGCATGGGCACAACTCCTTCTCCTGAACGCACACGGCGGCCATGAATCTCGCCTCCATGCCGCTTCCAGTGCCCGGTTCTCCTTCCCCTTCCAACCCGCCCCGAACCCCCCATCACCACACCCAGCGTCCTCCATGCCGACCTCCTTCTGGCGCTAGTGGCCATGTTTGATTTGGATCGGGTTCACCGGCGTGTCTGTACAGGAGAATTGTTACAACATGATAGGCATGGGTGCCCGACCTAGATTTAAGTGGGGATTAAAGCGGGGAGGGGTGGGCGGAGGGAGGTTCCTTCCCAATGAACCAGCGTAGTCCGATTCTTGGTGGGGCTCATTTGCTGGACCATTTGGAAGACTCACAATAATGCTTGTTTTTAGCACATATATCCTAATGATTTGGCTTCACCATTTTCTCACTTTGTGGCTATATTAACTCTTGGGCAATCTTATAGAAGGGGCGATGACCAAAAGGCGATCTTATAGAAGGTATGAGGACGAAAAAATCTTGAAGATAGAGTAATGTTGATCAAGATGGTAATCTAGGAGATGTTTTCACCAAGACATGGTTGGGAACCAACAGCGAGAAAAATATGAAGGTGGCCTTTCTGCCAAGAGGCATGGGTCTTCCTAATGTTTCTTTTGTTAACTTCCTTTAGATTTTTTTGGTGTACTTTGTTGAGCTGATTGTTGTTTGTCTATTGTTGTGCGGGTTAGATATAGTTCTTTTTTGAGTGGCTGGTACTGGCTTGGGGTTGTATCTTCTTTCTTTTTCTTTCTATTTTTTTGTTAAACATATGTAAATGTGGCGGAAAGACCGACCGTGAAGTCAAGATTAATTTTGCAGCTACAGATAATGAGCTCAACGCAACCCATATGCCTAGACCCAATGATCGCAATTTAGGGTGTCATACTTTCGCCGGCTAAACTAGTTGAGGAAACATTTGTTGCCCGCATGATATTTTTAGGCATTCAGGAGCAAAACAGAAGACGAAGTTCAGAATGTTCCTGACACTAGCGGTGGTGAAATAGGGGTAGCTGGTGGAGTCACCCGAAGGGTTCAAGGTATAGAGAGGAGGGAGGAATGTGGCAAAGAAATAGAGGTGGGAGCGGAAGACGACGGTGATGTGATATGGATGATTTACGTATTTAAAATCATTTTATTTTATTATTATTTGCATTTTATATGTGTTCCTCAAAGAGTCCGTGTTGCAATGTGTCATTCTACACTTACCCAGTGAGCGATGGAGCAAGCCAATTCCTTTGAAGAATTGTTTACTATCTTGTCTTTCCTCCAGCGAATAGAGTGGAAGACCAGGTATCTTCGAAATTGACTCTGAAATGATTGCTTGTAGGATTTCGTATTTTTCAGTGATCAGCTTAGTTGGAAGAGATAGATAGGAGAAGAGAATGCCAGATGCACGGTGTGCTGATACGTCTCCAACGTATCTATAATTTTTGATTGTTCCATGCTATTATATTATCCGTTTTGGATGTTTAATGGGCTTTAATATGCTCTTTTATATTATTTTTGGGACTAACCTATTAACCGGAGGCCCAGTGCCAGTTTCTGTTTTTTTCCTATTTTAGTGTTTCACATAAAATGAATATCAAACGGAACGAAACCTTTGTGAGAATCTTTCTTGGAACAAACACAAACCAGGAGACTTGGAGTGGAAGTCTGGAACTCCGCAAAGCTTCCACGAGATAGGAGGGTGCGCCCAGTGGGTAGGCGCACCCCCACCCTCATGGGCCCCACGGAGCTCCACCGACGTACTTCTTTCGCCTATATATATATACTGTTATACCCTAAAAACATCAAGGGGAGCCACGAAACCACTTTTCCACCGCAGCAACCTTCTGTACCCGTGAGATCCCATCTGAGGCCTTTTCCGGCGATCTGCCGGAGGGGGATCCGATCACGGAGGGCTTCTACATCAACACCATAGCCTCTCCGATGATGTGTGAGTAGTTTACCACAGACCTTCGGGTCCATAGTTATTAGCTAGATGGCTTCTTCTCTCTCTTTGGTTCTCAATACAAAGTTCTCCTTGATGTTCTTGGAGATCTATTCGATGTAATACTTTTTGCGGTGTGTTTGCCGAGATCCGATGAATTGTGGATTTATGATCAAGTTTATCTATGAACAATATTTGGTTCTTCTCTGAATTCTTATATGCATGATTTGATATCTTTGCAAGTCTCTTCGAATTATCGGTTTAGTTTGGCCTACTAGATTGATCTTTCTTGCAATGGGAGAAGTGCTTAGCTTTGGGTTCAATCTTGCGGTGTTCTTTCCCAGTGATAGCAGGGGCAGCAAGGCACGTATTGTATTGTTGCCATCGAGGATAAAAAGATGGGGTTTATATCATATTTCTTGAGTTTATCCCTCTACATCATGTCATCTTGCCTAAAGCATTACTCCATTCTTATGAACTTAATACTCTAGATGCATGCTGGATAGAGGTCGTGTGGAGTAATAGTAGTAGATGCAGAATCATTTCGGTCTACTTAACACGGACGTGATGCCTATGTTCATAATCATTGCCTAGATATTCTCATAACTATGCGCTCTTCTATCAATTGCTCGGTAGTAATTTGTTCACCCACCGTAATACTTGCTATCATGAGAGAATCCACTAGTGAAACCTATGGCCCCAGGTATCTTCCTTATTATATTGCATCTCTTTTATTATTGCATCTCATTTACTATTTTGCAATCTTTACTTTCCAATCTATACAACAAAAATACCAAAAATATTTATCTTACTATGTTTATCAGATCTCACTTTCGCAAGTGACCGTGAAGGGATTGACAACCCCTTTATCGTGTTGGTTGCGAGGTTCTTGATTGTTTGTGTAGGTTCTAGGTGACTTGCATGTTATCTCCTACTGGATTGATACCTTGGTTCTTAAAAACCGAGGAAAATACTTACGCTACTTTGCTGCATCACCATTTCCTCTTCAAGGGAAAACCAACGCATGCTCAAGAGGTTGCATGTGCCAATCGATCCAATTTCGTGAAATTGAGTCAAGATAAGAAGGAAAAATTCTTTGGAGTAAGGTTACTTGGAAGAAAGAATAGGAATTCTATCATTTATGCCACCAGTTGTGTCTCACTACTCACTTTTGCCATTAGTGTTGGGAAACGTAGCATGCAATTTCAAAAAAAAATCTACGCTCACACAAGATCTATCTAGGAGATGCATAGAAACGAGAGGGGTAGAGTGTGTCTACGTATCCTCGTAGACCGAAAGCAGAAGCGTTTGACAACGCGGTTGATGTAGTCGAATTTCTTCTCGTTCCGACCGATCAAGCACCGAACGTACGACACCTCCGAGTTTTGCACACGTTCAGCTCGATGACATCCCTCGAACTCTTGATCTAGCAAATTGTCGAGGAAGTAGATGAGTTCTGTCAGCACGATGGCATGGTGACGGTGATGGTGAAGTGATCCGCACAGGGCTTCGCCTAAGCACTACGAGAATATGCCCGAGGGTATAATCTGTGGAGGGAGGCACCACACACGACTAACAAATATTGGTGTGTGTTCTAGGTGCCTCCCGGCCCCCGCCCCCTCATATATATAGGTGGGAGGGAGAGGGAGAAACCAAGGGGCAAGGGGGCACCCCAAGTAGGAGGAATCCTACTTGGGGCCCTTGTCCAATTCGCCCCCTTTTCCTTTTTCACCGGAGGGGGGAGGAAAAAGGAGGGATGAGGGAAGGAAGGGGGAGGCTGAATCCCTCCCCTTCCTTCTATCTTTCCCCCTTTCCTTTCCCCTCTGGTGCGGCCCATATGGGGGGCGCAGCAGCCCCTGCTGGCTGCTGTGTTTCACCTCTTGGCCCATTAGGCCCATATCTTTGCCGGGGGTGCCTGGAACCCCTTTCCGGTGACCCGATATATACCCGGTACCCTCGGAACACTTCCGGTGTCCGAATACCATCATCCTATATATCAATATTTACCTATCAACCATTTTGAGACTCCTCGTCATGTCTGTGATCTCATCCGGGACTCCGAACAACATTCGGTCACCAAAATATATAACTCATATAATACAAAATTGCCATCGAATGTTAAGTGTGCGGACCCTACGGGTTCGAGAACTATGTAGACATGACCGAGACACCTCTTCGGTCAATAACCAATAGCGGAACCTGGATACTCATATTGGCTCCTACATATTCTACGAAGATCTTTATCAGTCGAACAGTAATGACCACATACGTTATTCCCTTTGGCATCGGTATGTTACTTTCCCGAGATTGGATCATCGGTATCTTCATACCTAGTTCAAACTCGTTATCGGCAAGTCTCTTTACTCATTATGTAATACATCATCCCGCAACTAACTCATTAGTCACTTTGCTTGCAAGGCTTCTTATGATGTGCATTACCGAGAGGGTCTAGAGACACCCCTCCGATACTCGGAGTGACAAATCCTAATCTCGATCTATGCCAACCCAACAAACACCTTCGGAGATACCTGTAGAGCATCTTTATAATCACTCAGTTATGTTGTGACGTTTGATAGCACACAAGGTATTCCTCCGGTATCCGGGAGTTGCATAATCTCATAGTCAAAGGAATATGTACATGACATGTAGAAAGCAATAACAATAAAACTGAACGATCAATATGCTAACCTAACGTATGGGTCTTGTGAAGAAAATATGCCCTAGAGGCAATAATAAATTTGTTATTTTATATTTCCTTATATCATGATAAATGTTTATTATTCATGCTAGAATTGTATTAACCGAAAACTTGATACATGTGTGAATACATAGACAAAACAAAGTGTCCCTAGTATGCCTCTACTTGACTAGCTCGTTAATCAAAGATGGTTAAGTTCCCTAACCATAGATGATACGTCTCCAACGTATCTATAATTTTTGATTGTTCCATGCTATTATATTACCAACCTTGGATGTTTTATATGCATTTATATGCTATTTTATATGATTTTTGGGACTAACCTATTAACCTAGAGCCCAGTGCCAGTTTCTGTTTTTTTCCTTATTTTGGGGTTTTGAAGAAAAGGAATATCAAACGGAGTCCAAACGGAATGAAACCTTCGGAAAAGTTATTTTTGGAAAGAAAGCAATACAGGAGACTTGGAGTGCACGTCAGGGGATCAACGAGGAAGCCACGAGGCAGGGGGGCGCGCCCTCCACCCTCGTGGGCCCCTCGTGGCTCCCCTGATGTATTTCTTCCGCCTATATATATCCATATACCCTAAAACTATCGGGGAGCACAATAGATCGGGAGTTCCGCTGCCAGAAGCCTCCGTAGCCACCGAAAACCAATCTAGACCCGTTCCGGCACCCTGTCGGAGGGGGAATCCCTCTCCGGTGGCCATCTTCATCATCCCGGTGCTCTCCATGATGAGGAGGGAGTAGTTCTCCCTCGGGGCTGAGGGTATGTACCAGTAGCTATGTGTTTGATCTCTCTCTCTCTCTCGTGTTCTTGAGGTGATATGATCTTGATGTATCGCGAGCTTTGCTATTATATTTGGATCCTATGATGTTTCTTCCCCCCTCTACTCTCTTGTAATGGATTGAGTTTTCCCTTTGAAGTTATCTTATCGGATTGAGTCTTTAAGGATTTGAGAACACTTGATGTATGTCTTGCCGTGCTTATCTGTGGTGACAATGGGATATCACGTGATCCACTTGATGTATGTTTTGGTGATCAACTTGCGGGTTCCGCCCATGAACCTATGCATAGGGGTTGGCACACGTTTTCGTCTTGACTCTCCGGTAGAAACTTTGGGGCACTCTTTGAAGTACTTTGTGTTGGTTTGAATAGATGAATGTGAGATTGTGTGATGCATATCGTATAATCATACCCACAGATACTTGAGGTGACATTGGAGTATCTAGGTGACATTAGGGTTTTGGTTGATTTGTGTCTTAAGGTGTTATTCTAGTACGAACTCTAGGGCTGTTTGTGACACTTATAGGAATAGCCCAACGGATTGATTGGAAAGAATAACTTTGAGGTGGTTTCGTACCCTACCATAATCTCTTCGTTTGTTCTCCGCTATTAGTGACTTTGGAATGACTCTTTGTTGCATGTTGAGGAATAGTTATGTGATCCAATTATGTTATTATTGTTGAGAGAACTTGCACTAGTGAAAGTATGAACCCTAGGCCTTGTTTCAACACATTGCAATACTATTTACGCTCACTTTTATCATTAGTTACCTTGCTGTTTTTATATTTTCAGATTACAAAAACCTATATCTACTATCCATATACCACTTGTATCACCATCTCTTCACCGAACTAGTGCACCTATACAATAAGCTGTACTAGTTGTCCCCTTTCAAATTGGCCATTGTTGGCTCCCTTCCCGCTGAATATTTGGGGAGAGGACCAGGGCCTATATAAGTAGAACTAGCCACCATAGTAAGGGATGACGGAGGAAGGAGAAGAGGAGAACTCATCCAGAGGAATCTCACCCACACAAGTTTGCCAAGCACAAGAACACCTAAACCTAGGAGGCTGTTCTTCCCCTTGTACTGTTCATCATCAGCCCAAGAGGCAATCCACCACCACCACACTGGAGTAGGGTATTACACCACTATGGTGGCCCAAACTAGTATAAATCTTGTGTCTTTGTGTTGCAAGTTCGTGGAGCTCATCCGCGAGATCTTAGCGAGCTAGGGCGTGGATCGATAGGGAGAAAACCTTCACGTGCACCCCAGTGTTCGAACCTCGAGGGTTTTGCCGGAACTCGTGATCTGACATTTGGCGCGCCAGGTAGGGGTGCGCCAAAGCTTCCTTCCGTCGCTTCGCGCCCCGTTGCTCCGTCGTCTCCATGGCAGACGCGCACTGCGCTTGTGCTGAGCGTTGGGCTGCCCTCGCCGCCCGCGTTGCTCAGACGGCTCCCATCGGCGGGCCACCTCGCCGTTCCCCGTAGCCTGCCGCCAATGCCGCCACCGGCCCGGCGGGGAACGAGCAGCAAGCATCCTCGCTGCACCCCTCGGTGCGGCGGGACGGCCGCATCGCCACTCCATTGCTGACCCCGGCCGGTTCTTCCCATGCACGTCGCCCTCCCATGGACGCACGTGCCGCGCTCCTCATGGCGCACGAGCTTCTGCGCTACCGACCGGTCGACGACCTCTACGAGGACTGGCTCGACCGCATCACCGAGCTTGTCCGCTCCGCAGAGGGCTCCCCTGTGCCATACCTCTCTCCGCCTCGCCCTCCGCCAGCTACGGGCGACGTAGCTCATGGAGCGCCTCCACCACCGCTGCCCCAAGATGGCGCCCTGGCGCCAAGGCACGCGGCTCCACGATGCGACACGCCGCGTAACGCGCCCGTGCGTGAAGAAAGAAGCTGTCAAGAAGTCCCTCGACCGCAAGAAAATGCTCCGCCGCTCCTCGCACCGCCGCGCCAGGACCGGCTACTGCGGCAAGACCATGCGCCACCTGTAGCGGCAGGGCACGAACCCCATCAAGACCAAGCTCCACCCCAAGGTGGGCCCCGGTGACCACAGCCGGCTGCCGCGCTTTCACCCCCGAGATGCATAGCGTCGCCTGGCCGGGCAAGTTCAAGCCGGATTTGCCTCCTCGCTACAACGGCATCCCCGACCCCACGGAGTTCTTGCAGCTCTATGAGCTAAGCATCGAAGCGGCCAACGGCGACGAGAAAGTCATGGCGAACTGGTTTCCCATGGCTCTCAAGGATGGCGCCCGCTCCTGGCTCCTGAACCTGCCACCGGGCTCGATCTCCTCCTGGGACGAGATGCGCAACCGCTTCGTCGCCAACTTCCAGGGCACTCGCGACCGCCCGCCGGCTGCGGGTGACCTGCGTCGCGTCAGGCAGCAACCGGGAGAGACCCTCCAGAAGTACATCCAACGCTTCAACAACGTCCACCTCAAGATCCCCAAGGTGACGGGCGAGGCCATCATCTCTGCATTCTCTGATGGCGTCCGCGGCGTCAAGATGAAGGAAGAGCTATTGGGGAACGTAGCAATAATTCAAAATTTTCCTACGTGTCACCAAGATCAATCTATGGAGTCATCTAGCAACGAGGGAGGAGTGGATCTACATACCCTTGTAGATCGCGCGCGGAAGCGTTCAAGAGAACGGGGTTGATGGAGTCGTACTCGTTGTGATCCAAATCACCGATGATCCTAGCGCCGAATGGACGGCACCTCCGCGTTCAACACACGTACGGAGCAGCGACGTCTCCTCCTTCTTGATCCAGCAAGGGGGAAGGAGAGGTTGATGGAGATCCAGCAGCACGACGGCATGGTGGAAGTAGCGGGATTCCAACAGGGCTTCGCCAAGCGCTGCGGGAGGAGGGAGATGTGTCATGGGAGGGAGAGGGAGGCGCCAGGGCTTAGGTATGGTTGCCCTCCCTTCCCCCCACTATATATAGGGCCAAGGGAGAGGGGGGAGGCGCAGCCTTGGCCCCTCCTCCAAGGAAGGGTGCGGCCAAGGGGGGGAGGAGTCCATCCTCCCCAAGGCACCTCGGAGGTGCCTTCCCCCTTTAGGACTCTCCCCTCCTCTTGTCCCTTTGGCGCATGGGCCTCTAGGGGCTGGTGCCCTTGGCCCATATAGGCCAAGGCGCACCCCCTACAGCCCATGTGGCCCCCCGGGGCAGGTGGCCCCACCCGGTGGACCCCCGGGACCCTTCCGGTGGTCCCGGTACAATACCGGTGACCCTGAAACTTGTCCCGATGGCCGAAATAGCACTTCCTATATATAATTCTTTAACTCCGGACCATTCCGGAACTCCTCGTGACGTCCGGGATCTCATCCGGGACTCCGAAGAACTTTCGGGTTACCGCATACTAATATCTCTATAACCCTAGTGTCACCGAACCTTAAGTGTGTAGACCCTACGGGTTCGGGAGACATGCAGACATGACCGAGATGACTCTCCGGCCAATAACCAACAGCGGGATCTGGATACCCATGTTGGCTCCCACATGTTCCACGATGATCTCATCGGATGAACCACGATGTCAAGGACTTAATCAATCCCGTATACAATTCCCTTTGTCTAGCGGTACGATACTTGCCCGAGATTCGATCGTCGGTATCCCGATACCTTGTTCAATCTCGTTACCGGCAAGTCTCTTTACTCGTTCCGTAACACATCATCCCGTGATCAACTCCTTGATCACATTGTGCACATTATGATGATGTCCTACCGAGTGGGCCCAGAGACCCCTCTCCGTCACACGGAGTGACAAATCCCAGTCTTGATTCGTGCCAACCCAACAGACACTTTCGGAGATACCCGTAGTGTACCTTTATAGCCACCCAGTTACGTTGTGACGTTTGGCACACCCAAAGCACTCCTATGGTATCCGGGAGTTGCACAATCTCATGGTCTAAGGAAATGATACTTGACATTAGAAAAGCTTTAGCATGCGAACTACACGATCTTGTGCTATGCTTAGGATTGGGTCTTGTCCATCACATCATTCTCCCAATGATGTGATCCCGTTATCATTGACATCCAATGTCCATGGTCAGGAAACCGTAACCATCTATTGATCAACGAGGTAGTCAACTAGAGGCTTACTAGGGACATGGTGTTGTCTATGTATCCACACATGTATCTGAGTTTCCTATCAATACAATTCTAGCATGGATAATAAACGATTATCATGAACAAGGAAATATAATAATAACCAATTTATTATTGCCTCTAGGGCATATTTCCAACAGTCTCCCACTTGCACTAGAGTCAATAATCTAGTTCACATCGCCATGTGATCAACACTCACAGGTCACATCGCCATGTAACCAACATCCAAAGAGTTTACTAGAGTCAATAATCTAGTTCACATCACTATGTGATTAACACTCAATGAGTTCTAGGTTTGATCATGTTGCTTGTGAGAGAGGTTTTAGTCAACGGGTCTGCTACATTCAGATCCGTATGTACTTCGCAAATCTCTATGGCATCTCCTAGATGCAGCTACCACGTTCTATTTGGAGCTATTCCAAATAACTGTTCTACTATACGAATCCAGTTTACTACTCAGAATAATCTGGATTAGTGTCAAAGTTTGCATCGGCGTAACCCTTTACGACGAACTCTTTTACCACCTCCATAATCGAGAAAATTCCTTAGTCCACTAGTTACTAAGGATAACTTTGACCGCTGTCCTGTGATCCATTCTTAGATCACTCTTGTACCCCTTGACTGACTCATGGCAAGGCACATTTCAGGTGCGGTACACAGCATGGCATAATGTATAGAGCCTATGACAAAAACATAGGGGACGACCTTCGTCCTTCCTCTTTCCTCTGCCGTGGTCGAGCTTTAAGTCTTAACTTCATACCTTACAACTCAGGCAAGAACTCCTTCTTTGACTGGTCCATCTTGAACACCTTCAAGATCATGTCAAGGTATGTGCTCATTTGAAAGTACCATTAAGCGTTTTGATCTATCCTTATAGATCTTGATGCTCAATGTTCAAGTAGCTTAATCCAGGCTTTCCATTGAAAAACACTTTCCAAATAACCCTATATGCTTTCCAGAAATTCTACGTCATTTCTGATCAACAATATGTCAACAACATATATTCATCAGAAATTTTATAGTGCTCCCACTCACTTCTTTGGAAATACAAGTTTCTCATAAACTTTGTATAAACCCAAAATCTTTGATCATCATCAAAGCATACATTCCAACTCCGAGATGCTTACTCCAGTCCCTAGAAGGATTGCTGGAGCTTTGCATACTTATTAGCATCTTTCAGGATTGACAAAACCTTCCGGTTTGTATCACATACAACCTTTCCCAAAAAAAACGTCGAGGAAACAATGTTTTGATATCCTATCTGCAAGATTTCATAAATAATGCAGTAATTGCTAATATAATTCCAACAAACTCTTAGCATCGCTACGAGTGAGAAAGTCTCATCATAGTCAACTCCTTGAACTTGTCGGAAAACATCTTAACGACAAGTCGAGCTTTCTTAATGGTGACATTTAGCATCATTGTCCGTCTTCCTTTTAAAATCCATCTGCACTCAACAGCCTTACGACCATCGAGCTGTTCTGCCAAAGTCTACACTTTGTTTTCATACATGGATCCTCTCTCGGATTTTATGGCCTCGAGCCATTTATCGGAATCCGGGCCCACCATCGCTTCTCCATAGCTCGTAGGTTCATTGTTGTCTAGCAACATGACTTCCAAGACAGGATTACGTACCACTCTGAAGTAGTACGCATCCTTGTCATCCCACGAGGTTTGGTAGTGACTTGATCTGAAGTTTCATGATCACTATCATAAGCTTCCACTTCAATTGGTGTAGGTGCCACAGGAACAACTTCCTGTGCCCTGCCACACACTAGTTGAAGAGACGGTTCAAAAACCTCATCAAGTCTCCACCATCCTCCCACTCAATTCTTTCGAGAGAAACCTTTCCTCGAGAAAGGACCCGATTCTAGAAACAATCCCTTATTGCTTTCGAATCTGAGATAGGAGGTATACCCAACTGTTTTGGGTGTCCTATGAAGATGCATTTATCCGCTTTGGGTTCGAGCTTATCAGCCTGAAACTTTTCACATAAGCGTCGCAGCCCCAAACTTTTTAAGAAATGACAGCTTAGGTTTCTCTAAACCATAGTTCATACGGTGTCATCTCATCGGAATTACGTGGTGCCCTATTTAAAGTGAATGTGGTTGTCTCTAATGCCTAACTCATAAACTATCGTGGTAATTCGATAAGAGACATCATGGTATGCATCATATCCAATAGGGTGCAGTTATGATGTTCGGACACACCATCACACTATGGTGTTCCATGCTGTATTAGTTGTGAAACAATTTCCACAATGTCTTAATTCTGTGCCAAACTCGTAATTCAGATATTCATCTCTATGATCATATCATAGATATTTTATCCTCTTGTCACGACGATCTTTTAACTTCACCCTGAAATTACTTGAACCTTTCAATAATTCAGACTCGTGATTCATCAAGTAAATATACTCAACATCTACTCAAATCATCTGTGAAGTAAGAACATAACGATATCCACTACATGCCTCATCACTCATTGGACTGCACACATCAAAATGTATTACTTCCAACAAGTTGCTTTCTAGTTCCATTTTACTGAAAAACGAGGCTTTCAGTCATCTTGCCCATGTGGTATGATTTGCATGTCTCAAGTGATTCAAAATCAAGTGAGTCCAAATGCTCCATTTGCGGAGTTTCTTCATGCATATACACCAATAGACATGGTTCGCATGTCTCAAACCTTTCAAAAATGAGTGAGCCCAAAGATCCATCAACATGGAGCTTCTTCATGCATTTTATACCGATATGACTTAAGTGGCAGTGCCACAAGTAGGTGGTACTATCATTACTATCTTTTGGCATGAACATGTGTATCACTACAATCGAGATTCAATGAACCATTTTAGGTGCAAGACCATTGAAGGTATTATTCAAATAAACAGAGTAACCATTATTCTCTTTAAATGAATAACCGTATTGCGATAGACATAATCCAATCATGTCTATGCTCAACGCAAACACCAAATAACAATTATTTAGGTTTTAATACCAATCTCTATGGTAGAGGGAGCGTGCGATGCTTGATCATATCAACCCTGGAAACACTTCCAACACATATCGTCAGCTCACCTTTAGCTAGTCTCCGTTTATTCCGTAGCTTTTATTTCGAGTTACTAACACTTAGCAACCGAACCGGTATCTAATACCCTGGTGCTACTAGGAGTACTAGTAAAGTACACATCAACACAATGTATATCCAATATACTTCTATCGACCTTGCCAGCCTTCTCATCTACCAAGTATCTAGGGTAATTCTGCTCCAGTGGCTGTTCCCTTTATTACAGAAGCACTTAGTCTTGGGTTTGGGTTCAACCTTGGGTTTCTTCACTAGAGTAGCAGCTGATTTGCCGTTTCATGAAGTATCCCTTCTTGCCCTTGCCCTTCTTAAAACTAGTGGTTTCACTAACCATCAACAATTGATGCTCCTTCTTGATTTCTACTTTTGTGGTGTCAACCATCGCGAATATCTCAAGGATCATCATATATGTCCTCGATACATTATAGTTCATCACGAAGCTCTAGCAGCTTGGTGGAAATGACTTCGGAGAAACATCACTATCTCATCTGGAAGATCAACTCCCACTCGATTCAAATGATTGTTTTACTCAGACAATCTCAGCACAAGCACAACAATTGAGCTTTTCTCCTTAGTTTGCAGGCTAAGAAAATCGTCGGAGGTCTTATACCTCTTGACGTGGGCACAAGCCTGAAATCCTAATTTCAGCCCTCGAAACATCTCATATGTTTCGCGACGTTTCAAAACATCTTCGGTGCCTCAACTCTAAGCCGTTTAATTGAACTATCACGTAGTTATCAAAATGTGTATGTCAGATGTTTGCAACATCCATAGACAACGTTCGAGGTTCAGCACACTGAGCGGTGCATTAAGGACATAAGCCTTCTATGAAGCAATGAGGACAATCCTCAGTTTACGGACCTAGTCCGCATAATTGCTACTATCAACTTTCAACTAAATTTTCTCTAGGAACATATCTAAACAGTAGAACTGAAGCGCGAGCTACGACATAATTTGCGAAGACCTTTTGACTATGTTCAGGATAATTAAGTTCATCTTATGAACTCCCACTCAGATAGACATCCCTCTAGTCATCTAAGTGATTACATGATCTGAGTCAACTAGGCCGTGTCCGATCATCACGTGAGACGGACTAGTCAACATCGGTGAACATCTTCATGTTGATCGTATCTACCATACCACTCATGCTCGACCTTTCGGTCTTCTGTGTTCCGAGGCCATGTCTGTACACATGCTAGGCTCGTCAAGTCAACCTAAGTGTTTTGCGTGTGTAAATCTGTCTTACACCCGTTGTATGTGAACGTTAGAATCTATCACGCCCGATCATCACGTGGTGCTTCGAAACAACGAACTGTCGCAACGGTGCACAGTTAGGGGGAACACTTTCTTGAAATTTTAATGAGGGATCATCTTATTTACTACCGTCGTTCTAAGTAAACAAGATGCAAAAACATGATAAACATCACATGCAATCAAATAGTGACATGATATGGCCAATATCATATAGCTCCTTTGATCTCCATCTTGGGGCTCCATGATCATCTTGTCACCGGCATGACACCATGATCTTCATCATCATGATCTCCATCATCGTGTCTTCATGAAGTTGTCTCGCCAACTATTACTTCTACTACTACAGCTAACGGTTAGCAATAAAGTAAAGTAATTACATGACGTTTATGTTGACACGCAGGTCATAAATAAATTAAGACAACTCCTATGGCTCCTGCCGGTTGTCATACTCATCAACATGCAAGTCGTGATTCCTATTACAAGAACATGATCAATCTCATACATCACATATATCATTCATCACATCCTTTTGGCCATATCACATCACATAGCATACCCTGCAAAAACAAGTTAGACGTCCTCTAATTGTTGTTTGCATGTTTTACGTGGCTGCTATGGGTTTCTAGCAAGAACGTTTCTTACCTACGCAAAAACCACAACGTGATATGCCAATTGCTATTTACCCTTCATAAGGACCCTTTTCATCGAATCCGATCCGACTAAAGTGGGAGAGGCAGACACCCGCCAGCCACCTAATGCAACTAGTGCATGTCAGTCGGTGGAACCGGTCTCACGTAAGCATACGTGTAAGGTTGGTCCGGGCCGCTTCATCCCACGATGCCGCCGAATCAAGATAAGACTAGTAACGGCAAGCATATTGAACAAAATCAACGCCCACAGCTACTTTGTGTTCTACTCGTGCATAGAAACTACGCATAGACCTAGCTCATGATGCCACTATTGGGGAACGTAGCAATAATTCAAAATTTTCCTACGTGTCACCAAGATCAATCTATGGAGTCATCTAACAACGAGGGAGGAGTGGATCTACATACCCTTGTAGATCGCGCGCGGAAGCGTTCAAGAGAACGGGGTTGATGGAGTCGTACTCGTTGTGATCCAAATCACCGATGATCCTAGCGCCGAACGGACGACACCTCCGCGTTCAACACACGTACTGAGCAGCGACGTCTCCTCCTTCTTGATCCAGCAAGGGGGAAGGAGAGGTTGATGGAGATACAGCAGCACGACGGCGTGGTGGAAGTAGCGGGATTCCAACAGGGCTTCGCCAAGCGCTGCGGGAGGAGGGAGATGTGTCATGGGAGGGAGAGGGAGGCGCCAGGGCTTAGGTATGGTTGCCCTCCCTTCCCCCCACTATATATAGGGCCAAGGGAGAGGGGGGAGGCGCAGCCTTGGCCCTTCCTCCAAGGAAGGGTGCGGCCAAGGGGGGGAGGAGTCCATCCTCCCCAAGGCACCTCGGAGGTGCCTTCCCCCTTTAGGACTCTCCCCTCCTCTTGTCCCTTTGGCGCATGGGCCTCTAGGGGCTGGTGCCCTTTGCCCATATAGGCCAAGGCGCACCCCCTACAGCCCATGTGGCCCCCCGGGGCAGGTGGCCCCACCCGGTGGACCCCCGGGACCCTTCCGGTGGTCCCGGTACAATACCGGTGACCCTGAAACTTGTCCCGATGGCCGAAATAGCACTTCCTATATATAATTCTTTACCTCCGGACCATTCCGGAACTCCTCGTGACGTCCGGGATCTCATCTGGGACTCTGAACAACTTTCGGGTTACCGCATACTAATATCTCTATAACCCTAGCGTCACCGAACCTTAAGTGTGTAGACCCTACGGGTTCGGGAGACATGCAGACATGACCGAGATGACTCTCCGGCCAATAACCAACAGCGGGATCTGGATACCCATGTTGGCTCCCACATGTTCCATGATGATCTCATCGGATGAACCACGATGTCAAGGACTTAATCAATCCCGTATACAATTCCCTTTGTCCAGCGGTACGATACTTGCCCGAGATTCGATCGTCGGTATCCCGATACCTTGTTCAATCTCGTTACCGGCAAGTCTCTTTACTCGTTCCGTAACACATCATCCCATGATCAACTCCTTGATCACATTGTGCACATTATGATGATGTCCTACCGAGTGGGCCCAGAGACACCTCTCCGTCACACGGAGTGACAAATCGCAGTCTTGATTCGTGCCAACCCAACAGACACTTTCGGAGATACCCGTAGTGTACCTTTATAGCCACCCAGTTACGTTGTGACGTTTGGCACACCCAAAGCACTCCTATGGTATCCGGGAGTTGCACAATCTCATGGTCTAAGGAAATGATACTTGACATTAGAAAAGCTTTAGCATGCGAACTACACGATCTTGTGCTATGCTTAGGATTGGGTCTTGTCCATCACATCATTCTCCCAATGATGTGATCCCGTTATCAACGACATCCAATGTCCATGGTTAGGAAACCGTAACCATCTATTGATCAACGAGGTAGTCAACTAGAGGCTTACTAGGGACATGGTGTTGTCTATGTATCCACACATGTATCTGAGTTTCCTATCAATACAATTCTAGCATGGATAATAAAGATTATCATGAACAAGGAAATATAATAATAACCAATTTATTATTGCCTCTAGGGCATATTTCCAACAAGAGCTCGCTATCCACGAGGAGTTGTGCACGTCCCTAGAGTTGTTCAACCTGGCGACCAAGTGCGCAAGAGCTGAGGAGGGGCGCCTCTCCCTCCTCGAGCTCCCAGCCGCAGACCCGGAGGAGAAGAAAGCCAAGGCCAAGGACGTGAAGCGCAAGGGAGCAACCGTGCTCGTAGTGGAACCAGACACCAAGCGTGGTAGAGACCAACCAGTGTCATCCAAGCGGCAGCCCCAAGAGCCTGGCATCTTCAAGGAGCGGCTCTTCAAGCCGCAACGATGCCACCACTTTCAAGCACGGCACGGACTCGGGAGGAGCTCCCACAACCGCCTGCCACGGGAGCCCCAGCTTGTGGCCCGACCTCAGGAGCTCGCTTGCTCTTGGCGCTCGAGCCCCAAGAGGGATGTTGGACCAAGGAATTCAAGGAATATCTGAGGCAATGGGCGCTACCGGAGAAGGAAGAAGACGCAGAGCGCGTGGCCCGGCAAGCCACGACATACTGCATCTAGGACGGTGAGTTGTACAGGAAGCGACCAAATGATGTTTCGCTGCGTTGCATTTCCAGGGACCAGGGGAAGGAGTTGATGATTGACATACATGACGGGGACTGCGGACACCACTCGTCGTCACAGACTCTCGTCGGCAAGGTGTTCCGCAGTGGATTCTACTGGCCCACGACGCTCAACGACGCAGCTGAGCTGGTGAAGTCTTGTGAAGCTTGCCAGTTCCATGCCAAGCAGATCCATCAACCAGTTCAGGGCCTCCAGACTATACCGCTCACATGGCCGTTCATGGTCTGGGGGCTGGATATCTTGGGCCCATTCCCTCGAGCGCCAGGGGGCTACCGCTACCTCTACGTCGCCATCGACAAGTTCACCAAGTGTGCGAAAGTAGAAGCCGTCCGCATCATCCCAGCTGGTTCCGTGGTTAAGTTCATCAAGGGCCTCGTGAGCCATTTCGGGGTCACCAACCGCATCATCATCAATAACGGCTCACAGTTCACCAGTAACCTCTTCAAAACATACTGTGCTAACCTTGGAGCGCAGATCTGCTACGCTTCGGTGGCGCACCCCAGGAGCAATGGCCAGGCTGAACGCGCCAACGCGGAGGTCCTGAGAGGCCTCAAGACCAGGACCTTCAAGAAGAAGCTCGAGGCCTGCAGCAGGGACTGGCACGACGAGCTCCAGTCCGTGCTGTGGTCCATCCGCACCACTGCCACTAAGCCGACGGGCGAGACCCCGTTCTTCCTTGTCTACGGAGCCGAAGCGGTCCTCCCTCATGAGGTCAAGCATCGCTCCGCACGGGTCCTGGCGTTTGATGAAACGCAGCAGGATGCCACGCGGGGGATGGACCTCGTACTGGGGGAGGAACGTCGCCGCGAAGCTGATCTGAGGGCGGCAAGGTACCAGCAGGCACTACGGCGATACCACTGTCGCAACATCCGCTACAGGATGCTCGAGGCAGGTGACCTCGTCCTGAGGCAGGTCCTCTCCAGGGAAGGGTTGCACAAGCTCTCACCCATGTGGGAGGGCCCATTCAGGGTCATCCATATCTCCAGGCCTGGCGCCGCGCGCCTGGAGACACAGGACGGGGTGCCCATCCAGAACGCCTGGAACATCTAGCACCTCCAGAAGTTCTACCCATGAAGCAAGGCCCAGTGCCTGTGAAGCAAGGCCCGGTGCCTGTGAAGAAAGGCCTAGTGCCTGTGAAGAAGGCCCGATGCCTGTGAAGAATCGCCGCCCGTGACACTCTCACATAATAATGAGTGGGGCTGTACACGCCCCGAAGTCTCAGGAGCGCCGCCCTCGGGCCTCGGGGGCTCCCTCCCATGCCTAGTGGTAGCACTTAGCTCCACGCTGGTGAGAAGACTTGAAGACTAGACTAGGTGCCGGACGCGGCTTTTCATTTGCTTTCCGTAGTTGGCTCGCCTTCTCTTAATCGAAGTTTGCTTCTGGTGTTCCTTGCTGATTTGGTTCCGTCGCCTTTTGCGGCCTTTTCCGAGTCTAGTTCGCTTGTGTTCTCTCTCTCTCGCATACCTCGCGAGGGGGCTAGGCAGGTGCCTTCGCAAGGGTTTCTTCCTCCTGTGTTGGTCCTTCTCTCTGCCTTCGGTCTTCTTTCTCGCGAGGCACCCTCGTTCGAGCCCACAAGCCGGCACATCTCTCCTAATCCGTGCCCCTCGGGTACCGCGATATGAAGCGATGGGTCAAGGCTCGGGTGAACGATAATTCTCCTAGCGAGCTTCCTAACGAATTTTTTGCGGTTCCTGAGCAACCACTAAGCCAAGACGGGCACGAGGAAACAAGTGCCTCGTGAAGAAGAGGCTGCCCCGAATGCACCAGGCTAAGTTATCTCCGCACAAAATAACGACACAACACGGAAATAACAAGCATAGCATAATGATTGAGGAATCATAGTTCGATACACGCCCCTCCGGGCCCATACTGGTTTCATTTTGATGCAGGAAAGAAAAGAGGAACAAAACAAAAGCGGCGTTGCAGCGAACCATGGGGGCAGGCCTCCAGCGACATCCCGAGCTTAGCCGGATCCCTCCTCGCGCTTCACGGAGGCGCGGTGACGAGACGACCCGCTACCACATTCGAAGCGAGCGTGGCGGCATGGCGGCTGGTCGTAGCCGCTGCTACTGGAGCTTTCGCCAAGAGAAGAGCCACCGTAGCTGGACGAGGCGCGACCGGCGGGCTCGCCCTTGTCACGGCCATCACCGAGACCGAGCACCTCCTCGCCGTTGTTCGTCTCGAGGTAGCACCCGGCGTGGCGACCATCTTCCCCAAACACCCTCACGTAGAGGATCGTATCACCGTCATACTTGAAATGGAGGGTGCACTGCCTGCCCAGGCCGCACGCGCAGGCGAACGTCTGCCAACCACGGGCCAGAGCTCTGTTGCCCGCGGCGGAGACTTCAACCGCGACCCAGGAGGCCCTGCTGCAGCAGCCGTCCGCCTGCAGCCAGAGCCCGCCTGGACCAGAGGCCGGCAGCTCATCGATGAAGAAGCATGGATGCTGAAGCTAGTTGCCGACCGGATCCTCCGACCAGACAACGAACTCCGGCAGCACCTCTGCCGAGTGGAAGCGTGGCCGGGGAGGCCGCGCAACCACGGCACATCTCACCTCATCGACGGGGCTGCCATGACCGGAGCAACCCCCACCACGCACAGCGGCACCACCCCGGGAGCGGGGGGCCACAGCGGGAGTCGTGGTGTGCTTGCGGGGACGGCCGCGTCCCCGCTTGGGTGCCGGGGAGCTGGGCCCCTCGCGAGGGGCCTTTCCTTTCTCCGCGGCGGAGAACCTCTTCGGCATCGCCATTGAAGTCGGTGGTGGAGCAGAGGAGGAAGAAGCAGGCGGAATGGGAAGAAGTGGGGGATGGGGGCTCCGCCCCCTTCCTCATTTATAGCAGGAGAAGGCCAACCAGCGCCCCCACGATCATAGGTAATGATGGTTTTCCTTGCATGTCGCAGGGACTTGTCAAGTCGGGAAGTTGCCGAGGCAGCATGGGGAAGCGGAGACGCCCACGTCCAATCAACCACCACGCGTCAATCGAGGCCGCAGGCTTTTGGGGCCCGCGGCGCTCCGCGCTTGACCTTTGGCTTTGCCTCGAAGCCAAGCCCGAGCGCACCTTGGGCCCGGGGGCTACTGTCGGCGTTCTGGGAACGAGGGTCCCCAGACTTGCCTGCCTGCGGCCCACAGCGTGGCTGAGCTAGCAGGTCTGTACGGCCCATCTTCATCGATGAGGTATTCAAGACCCTCGCGAGGGGCCAAGCCTCGTGAGGCGGACGATGCAAGACCTCCTCAGGAGCGGCCTCGCCAGGCAGGCTCACGAGGGGCGGAGAGATCAAGGCAAGGCAAACCTCGCGAGGTCCTTGTGACATGAGCCATGACGATCGAGACCAGGCGGGCGCCAGCGCGCGTAGTGTCCTTGCTTCCTCTTTGGTGCCAAGGGGGCAAGCGCATGCACGGAGTACCGAGGCATCAAGGAAAGGTTTCCATATCGGTGCAACGAGACCAAGACCAGTAGGACGGCAAGACGGAGGTCACCATGGAGCCCAAGACGGCATCACCACCAGAGCCTTTTGCAGGCGAAGACTACTTTTGTCAGGATAAGCTGTACTAGCTGTCCCCTTTCAAATTGGCCGTTGTTGGCTCCCTTCCCACTTAGTATTTGGGGAGAGGACCAGGGCCTATATAAGTAGAACTAGACACCACAGTAGGGGACGACGGAGGAAGGAGAAGAGAACTCATTCAGAGGCATCTAACCCACACAAGTTCGCCAAGCACAAGAACACCTCAACCTTAGGAGGCTATTCTTCCCCTTGTACTGTTCATCATCAGCCCAAGAGGCAATCCACCACCACCACACTGGAGTAGGGTATTACACCATAACAGTGGCCCGAACCAGTATAAATCTTGTGTCTTTGTGTTGCAAGTTCGTGGAATTCATCCGCGAGATCTTAGCGAGCTAGGGCGTGGATCGATAGGGTGAAAACCTTTGCGCGCACCCCAGTGTTCGAACCTCGAGGGTTTTGCCGGAACCCGTGATCCAACAGACGGTGGTTCTATTTTATAGAAATAATTGATCTCTCATGCTTCACTTATATTATTTTGAGAGTCCTTTAGAACAGCATGGTAATTTGCTTTTAGGAATAATAAAAAATTTCATATAAGTGCATTAAATACTATGAGAAGTTTGATACTTGATGACTGTTTTGAGATATGGAGATGGTGATATTAGAGTCATGCTAGTCCAGTAGTTGTGAATTTGAGAAATACTTGTGTTGAAGTTTGTGATTCCCGTAGCATGCACGTATGGTGAACCTGAAGGAAATATGCCCCAGAGGCAATAATAAATTTATTATTTATTTCCTTATATCATGAGAAATGTCTATTATTCATGCTAGAATTGTATTAACCGGAAACATAGTACATGTGTGAATACATAGACAAACAGAGTGTCACTAGTATGCCTCTACTTGACTAGCTCATTTATCAAAGATGGTTATGTTTCCTAGGCATAGACATGAGTTGTCATTTGATTAACGGGATCACATCATTAGGAGAATGATGTGATTGATGATACGTATCCAACGTATCTATAATTTTTGATTGCTCCATGCTATATTATCTACTGTTTTGGACATTATTGGGCTTTATTATCCACTTTTATATTATTTTTGGGACTAACCTAGTAACCGGAGGCCCAGCCCAGAATTGTTGTTTTTTTGCCTATTTTAGGGTTTCGAAGAAAAGGAATATCAAACGGAGTCCAAACGGAATGAAACCTTCGGGAACGTGATTTTCTCACCGAACATGATCCAGGAGACTTGGACCCTACGTCAAGAAACAAAGGAGGAGGCCATGAGGTAGGGGGGAGCGCCTACCCCCCCCCCCCCCCCAGGTGCGCCCTCCACCCTCATGGGCCCCCTTTTTCTCCACCGACACACTCCTTCCTCCTATATATACCTACGTACCCCCCAAATGATCAGATACGGAGCCAAAACCCTAATTCCACCGCTGTAACTTTCTATATCCACGAGATCCCATCTTGGGGCCTATTTCGGAGCTCTCCCGGAGGGGGTATCCATCACGAAGGGCTTCTACATCAACACCATAGCCCCTTCGATGAAGTGTGAGTAGTTCACCTTAGACCTACGGGTCCATAGTTATTAGCTAGATGGCTTCTTCTCTCTTTTTGGATCTCAATACAATGTTCTCCCCCTCTCTTGTGGAGATCTATTCGATGTAATCTTCTTTTTGCGGTGTGTTTGTTGAGACCGATGAATTGTGGGTTTATGATCAAGTCTATCTATGAACAATATTTCAATCTTCTCTGAATTCTTTTATGTATGATTGGTTATCTTTGCAAGTCTGTTCGAATTATCAGTTTGGTTTGGCCTACTAGATTGATCTTTCTTGCAATGGGAGAAGTGCTTAGCTTTGGGTTCAATCTTGCGGTGTCCTTTCCCAATGACAGTAGGGGAAGCAAGGCACGTATTGTATTGTTGCCATCGAGGATAAAAAGATGGGGTTTTCATCATATTGCATGAGTTTATCCCTCTACATCATGTCGTCTTGCTTAAGGCATTACTCTATTTTCATGAACTTAATACTCTAGATGCATGCTGGATAGCGGTCGATGAGTGGAGTAATAGTAGTAGATGCAGGCAGGAGTCGGTCTACTTGTCTTGGAAGTGATGCCTATATACATGATCATACCTAGATATTCTAATAACTATGCTCAATCCTGTCAATTGCTCAACAGTAATTCATCCACCCACCGTAAAATACTTATGCTCTTGAGAGAAGCCACTAGTGAAACCTATGGCCCCCGGGTCTATCTTCATCATATTAATCTTCCAATACTTAGTTATTTCCTTTGCTTTTACTTTGCTTTTATTTTACCTTGCATCTTTATCATAAAAATACCAAAAATATTATCTTATCATATCTATCAGATCTCATTCTCGTAAGTGACCGTGAAGGGATTGACAACCCCTTATCGCGTTGGTTGCAAGGAGTTATTTGCTTTGTGCAGGTAAGAGGGACTCGCGCGTAGCCTCCTATTGGATTGATACCTTGGTTCTCAAAAACTGAGGGAAATACTTACACTACTTTGCTGCATCATCCTTTCCTCTTCAGGGAAATCCAACGCAGTGCTCAAGAGGTAGCAAGAAGCATTTCTGGCGCCATTGCCGGGGAGTCTACGCAAAAGTCAATATAACAAGTACCCATCACAATACTTATCTCCCTCATTACATTATTTGCCATTTGCCTCTCGTTTTCCTCTCCCCCACTTCACCCTTGCTGTTTTATTCGCCCTCTCTCTCTATCCTCCCTCTCTTTCTCTATTTGCCTCTTTTTGCCTGCTTGCTTTTTGTTTGCTTGTGTGTTGGATTGCTTGCTTGTCACAATGGCTCAAGATAACACTAAATTGTGTGACTTTATTAGCACTCCGATTGCTCCTCTTACCGATGCTGAATCTTGTGAAATTAATACCGCTTTGCTGAATCTTGTCATGAAAGATCCGTTTTCTGGCCTTCCTAGTGAAGATGCCGCTAGCCATCTAAATAGCTTCGTTGATTTGTGTGATATGCAAAAGAAGAAAGATGTGGATAATGATATTGTTAAATTGAAGTTATTTCGTTTTTCGCTTAGAGATCATGCTAAAGCTTGGTTTTCGTCTTTGCCTAAAAATAGTATTGATTCTTGGAATAAGTGCAAAGATGCTTTTATCTCTAAGTATTTTCCTCCCGCTAAGATCATCTCCCTTAGAAACGATATTATGAACTTTAAGCAACTTTATTATGAACATGTTGCACAAGCTTGGGAGAGGATGAAATTAATGATACGTAATTTCCCTACTCATGGTTTGAATTTGTGGGTGATTATACAAATTTTTTATGCCGGATTGAATTTTGCTTCTAGTAATCTTTTAGATTCGGCCGCGGGAGGCACTTTTATGGAAATCACTTTAGGAGAAGCTACTGAACTCCTAGATAATATTATGGTTAATTATTCTCAATGGCATACTGAAAGATCTACTAATAAAAAGGTGCATGCAATAGAACAAATTAATGTTTTGAGTGGAAAGATGGATGAACTTATGAAATTATTTGCTAGTAAAAGTGTTTCTTCTGATCCTAATGATATGCCCTTGTCTACTTTGATTGAGAATAATAATGAATCTATGGATGTGAATTTTGGTGGTAGGAACAATTTTGGTAACAACACGTATAGAGGAAATTTCAATCCTAGGCCTTATCCTAGTAATCCCTCTAATAACTATGGTAATTCCTACAACAATTCTTATGGAAATTATAATAAAATGCCCTCTGATTTTGAATCTAATATTAAAGAATTTATTACTTTGCAAAAGAATTTCAATGCTTTGATTGAAGAAAAATTGCTTAAGATTGATGAGTTGGCTAGGAACGTTGATAGAATTTCTCTTGATGTTGATTCTTTGAAACTTAGATCTATTCCACCTAAGCATGATATCAAGGAGTCTCTCAAAGCCATGAGAATTTCCATTGACGAGTGCAAAGAAAGAACCGCTAGGATGTGTGCTAAGAAAGATGCCTTTATAAGAGTGTGTTCTTCTAGTTCCTATGAAAATAAAGATGAAGATCTAAAAGTTATTGATGTGTCCCCTATTAAATCTTTGTTTTGCAATATGAATCTTAACAATGATGGGACTGAATATGATCCACCTTTACCTAGAAGGCGTTCCAAGAATTCGGAGTTTTTAGATCTTGATGCTAAATTTGATAAAAGTGGGATTGAAGAAATTAAAATACTAGATGTTGCTAACCCACTATTTTGGATTTCAAGGAATTTAATTATGAAAATTGCTCTTTGATTGATTGTATTTCCTTGTTGCAATCCATGCTAAATTCTCCTCACGCTTATAGTCAAAAATAAAGCGTTTACTAAACATATCGTTGATGCCTTGATGCAATCTTATGAAGAAAAACTTGAGTTGGAAGTTTCTATCCCTAGAAAACTTTATGATGACTGGGAACCAACTATTAAAATTAAGATTAAAGATCATGAGTTCTATGCTTTATGTGATTTGGGTGCTAGTGTTTCCACGATTCCAAAGACTTTGTGTGATCTGTTAGGATTCCATGATTTTGATGATTGCTCTCTAAACTTGGACCTTGCGGATTCGACTATTAAGAAACCTATGGGAAGAATTAATGATGTTCTTATTGTTGCAAATAGGAATTATGTACCTGTAGATTTTATTGTTCTTGACATAGATTGCAATCATTCATGTCCTATTATTCTTGGTAGACCTTTCCTTAGAACGATTGGTGCAATTATTGATATGAAGGAAGGAAATATTAGATTCCAATTTACGTTAAGGAAAGGCATGGAACACTTTTCTAGAAAGAAAATTAAATTACCTTATGAATCTATTATGAGATCCACTTATGGATTACCTACCAAAGATGGCAATACCTAGATCTATCCTTGCCTTTTATGCCTAGCTAGGGGCGTTAAACGATAGCGCTTGTTGGGAGGCAACCCAATTTTGTTTTTATTCCTTGCTTTTTGCTCCTATTTAGTAATAAATAATTTATCTAGCCTCTGTTTAGGTTGTGTTTTTTTGTGTTTAATTAGTGTTTGTGCCAAGTAGAACCGTTGGGAAGACTTGGGGAAAGTCTTGATATCTTGCTGTAAAAAAGAGAAACTTTAGTGCTCACGAGAACTGCTTCCATTTTTATTTGGAAAGTGATATTTAGTTAATTATTTTTTCATATGATTAATAGATAAATTACTCACGTCCAGAAATTTATTTTAGAATTTTTGGGGTTCCAGATATTGCGCTAGCTACAGATTACTACAGACTGTTCTGTTTTTGACAGATTCTGTTTTTCGTGTGTTGTTTGCTTATTTTGATGAATCTATGGCTAGTAAAATAGTTTATAAACCATAGAGAAGTTGGAATAAAGTAGGTTTAACACCAATATAAATAAATAATGAGTTCATTACAGTACCTTGAAGTGGTCTTTTGTTTTCTTTCGCTAACGGAGCTCACGAGATTTTCTACTTTAAGTTTTGTGTTGTGAAGTTTTCAAGTTTTGGGTAAAGATTTGATGGATTATGGAACAAGGAGTGGAAAGAGCCTAAGCTTGGGGATGCCCATGGCACCCCCAAGATAATCTAAGGACACCTAAAAGCCAAAGCTTGGGGATGCCCCAGAAGGCATCCCCTCTTTTCGTCTACTTCTATCGGTAACTTTACTTGGAGCTATATTTTTATTCACCACATGATATGTGTTTTGCTTGGAGCGTCTTGTATGATTTGAGTCTTTGATTTTTAGTTTACCACAATAATACTTGCTGTACACACCTTTTGAGAGAGCCATACATGATTTGGAATTTGTTAGAATACTCTATGTGCTTCACTTATATCTTTTTGAGTAATATAGTTTTGCTCTAGTACTTCACTTATATCTTTTAGAGCACGGTGGTGGGTTTGTTTTATAGAAACTATTGATCTCTCATGATTAACTTAGATTATTTTGAGAGTATGAAATAGCATGGTAATTTTCTTAAATAATCCTAATATGCTAGGTGTTCAAGATTAGTAAAAAAATTCTTATGAGTGTTTTGAATACTAAGAGAAGTTTGATGCTTGATGATTGTTTTGAGATATGGAGGTAATAATATCAAAGTCGTGCTAGTTGAGTAGTTGTGAATTTGAGAAATGCTTGTGTTGAAGTTTGCAAGTCCCGTAGCATGCACGTATGGTAAACGTTATGTAACAAATTTGAGACATGAGGTGTTATTTGATTGTCCTCCTTATGAGTGGCGGTCGGGGACGAGCGATGGTCTTTTCCTACCAATCTATCCCCCTAGGAGCATGCGCGTAGTTCTTGGTTTTTGATGACTTGTAGATTTTTGCAATAATTATGTGAGTTCTTTATGACTAATGTTGAGTCCATGGATTATACGCACTCTCACCCTTTCATCATTGCTAGCCTCTTCGGTACCATGCATTGCCTTTTCTCACATTGAGAGTTGGTGCAAACTTCACCGGTGCATCCAAAACCCGTGATATGATACGCTCTTTCACACATAAACCTCCTTATATCTTCCTCAAAACAGCCACCATACCTACCTATTATGGCATTTCCATAGCCATTCCGAGATATATTGCCATGCAACTTTCCACCATTCCGTTTATCATGACACATTCATCATTGTCATATTGCTTAGCATGATCATGTAGTTGACATAGTATTTGTGGCAAAGCCACCGTTCATAATTCTTTCATACATGTCACTCTTGGTTCATTGCATATCCTGGTACACCGCCAGAGGCATTCATATAGAGTCATCTTTTGTTCTAGCATCGAGTTGTAATCGTTGAGTTGTAAATAAATAGAAGTGTGATGATCATCATTTTCTAGAGCATTGTCCCAAGTGAGGAAAAAAAGGAGAAAGGCCATAAAAAAGAGAAAGTCCCAAATAAAAAAATGAGAGAAAAAGAGAGAAGGGACAATGTTACTATCCTTGCCACACTTGTGCTTCAAAGTAGCACCATAATCTTCATGATAGAGAGTCTTTTGTTTTGTCAGTTTCATATACTAGTGGGAAATTTTCATTATACAACTTGGCTTGTATATTCCAAGAATGGGCCTCATCAAGTGCCCTAGGTCTTCGTGAGCAAGCAAGTTGGATGCACACCCACTTAGTTTCTTTTGTTGAGCTTTCATACATTTATAGCTCTAGTGCATCTGTTGCATGGCAATCCCTACTCCTTGCATTAACATCAGTCGATGGGCATCTCCATAGCCCACCGATTAGCCTCGTTTATGTGATACTTTCTTTTTTTGTCTTCTCCACATAACACCCTAATTATATTCTATTCCACCCATAGTGCTATATCCAAGGCTCGCGCTCATATATTGCATGAAAGTTTATAGGTTTGAGATTACTAAAGTATGAAACAATTGCTTGGCTTGTCATCGGGGTTGTGCATGATGAGAGCATTCTTGTGTGACGAAAATGGAGCATGACTAAACTATATGATTTTGTAGGGATGAACTTTCTTTGTCCATGTTATTTTGAGAAGACATAATTGCTTAGTTAGTATGCTTGAAGTATTATTATTTTTATGTCAATATGAACTTTTATCTTGAATCTTTCGGATCTGAATATTCATACCACAATTAAGAAGAATTACATTAAAATTATGCCAAGTAGCATTCCGCATCAAAAATACTGTTTTTATCAATTACCTACTCGAGGATGAGCAGGAATTAAGCTTGGGGATGCTTGATACGTCTCCAACGTATCTATAATTTTTGATTGCTCCATGCTATATTATCTACTGTTTTGGACATTATTGGGCTTTATTATCCACTTTTATATTACTTTTGGGACTAACCTATTAACCGGAGGCCCAGCCTAGAATTGTTGTTTTTTTTGCCTATTTTAGGGTTTCGAAGAAAAGGAATATCAAATGAAGTCCAAAGGGAATGAATCCTTCGGGGACGTGATTTTCTCATCGAACATGATCCAGGAGACTTGGACCCTACGTCTAGAAACAAAGGAGGAGGCTACGAGGTAGGGGGCACGCCTCCCCCCAGGCGCGCCCTCCACCCTAGTGGGCCCCCTGTTGCTCCACCGATGTACTCCTTCCTCCTATATATACCTACGTACCCCAAACGATCAGATACGGAGCCAAAACCCTAATTCCACCGCCGTAACTTTTTGTATCCACGAGATCCCATCTTGAGGCCTGTTCCGGAGCTCCGCCGGAGGGGGTATCCATCACGGAGGGCTTCTACATCAACACCATAGCCCCTCCGATGAAGTGTGAGTAGTTCACCTTAGACCTACGGGTCCATAGTTATTAGCTAGATGGCTTCTTCTCTCTCTTTGGATCTCAATACAATGTTCTCCCCCTCTCTTGTGGAGATCTATTCGATGTAATCTTCTTTTTGCGGTGTGTTTGTTGAGACCGATGAATTGTGGGTTTATGATCAAGTCTATCTATGAGCAATATTTGAATATTATCTAAATTATTTTATGTATGATTGGTTATCTTTGCAAGTCTCTTCAAATTATCAGTTTGGTTTGGCCTACTAGATTGATCTTTCTTGCAATGGGAGAAGTGCTTAGCTTTGGGTTCAATCTTGCGGTGTCCTTTCCCAGTGACAGTAGGGGTAGCAAGGCACGTATTGTATTGTTGCCATCGAGGATAACAAGATGGGGTTTTCATCATATTGCATGAGTTTATCCCTCTACATCATGTCATCTTGCTTTAGGCATTACTCTTTTTTCATGAACTTAATACTCTAGATGCATGCTGGATAGTGGTCGATGAGTGGAGTAATAGTAGTAGATGCAGGCAGGAGTCGGTCTAGTTGTCTTGGACGTGATGCCTATATACATGATCATACCTAGATATTCTAATAACTATGCTCAATTCTGTCAATTCCTCAACAGTAAGTCGTTCACCCACCGTAAAATACTTATGCTCTTGAGAGAAGCCACTAGGGAAACCTATGGCCCCCGGGTCTATCTTCATCATATTAATCTTCCAATACTTAGTTATTTCCTTTGCTTTTACTTTGCTTTTATTTTACTTTGCATCTTTATCATAAAAACACCAAAAATATTATCTTATCATATCTATCAGATCTCACTCTCGTAAGTGATCGTGAAGGGATTGACAACCCCTTATTGCGTTGGTTGCAAGGAGTTATTTGCTTTGTGCAGGTACGAGGGACTCGCGCGTAGCGTCCTACTGGATTGATACCTTGGTTCTCAAAAACTGAGGGAAATACTTATGCTACTTTGCTGCATCATCCTTTCCTCTTCGGGGAAATCCAACACAGTGCTTAAGAGGTAGCAATTGACTTGACACATTCCGTTAGCTTAGCACTTGATCGTTTAGTATGTTGCTATTGCTTTCTTCATGACTTATACATGTTCCTATGACTATGTATCGGTGTCAAAACCGGCGGATCTCCGGTAGGGGGTCCCGAACTGTGCGTCTAGGTGGATGGTAACAGGAGGTAGGGGACACGAAGTTTTACCCAGGTTCGGGCCCTCTTGATGGAGGTAAAACCCTACGTCCTGCTTGATTAATATTGATGATATGGGTAGTACAAGAGTAGATCTACCACGAGATCAGAGAGGCTAAACCCTAGAGACTAACCTATGGTATGATTGTGTGTTGTCCTACGGACTAAAACCCTCCGGTTTATATAGACACCGGAGAGGGCTAGGGTTACACAAGGTCGGTTACAAAGGAGGAGATATGCATATCCGTATTGCCTAGCTTGCCTTCCACGCCAAGTAGAGTCCCATCCGGACACAGGACGAAGTCTTCAATCTTGTATCTTCATAGCCTAACAGTCTGGCCAAAGAATATAGTCCGGCTGTCTGGAGACCCCCTAATCCAGGACTCCCTCAGTAGCCCCTGAACCAGGCTTCAATGACGATGAGTCCGGCGCGCAGTATTGCCTTCGGCATTGCAAGGCGGGTTCCTCCTCCAAATACATCACGGAAGAATTTGAACACAAGGATAGTGTCCGACCCTGCAAAATAAGTTCCACATACCACCGTAGAGAGAATAATATTTCCACAAATCTAATCTGCTGACACGTTTCGGCAATACGGCATTATGCCATGGCCCGGTATTTATTTGAACCGTTTTTCTTCAACCAGCTCCACACATAATGCGAGGCGGTTTCTTGACACGTCTTGTCAAAGCAGAGATCGTGTTCCCCTAATTAAGGGATTCTCATCAATACGGTCATGGGTAACCCAACCGTATCTAGGACTCCTAGATTATAGGCAAGTCCCAAACGGCTACGGAGAGGACGCCTGATATTCACCCTCTTTATAAAGGGACACGGCTTTTACTTTTTCCCTCCCGTGCTCAATCGAATCCTTCCCCCGCCTCGAGTTCTAACACCCAAAGCCCAGGTCAGGTGCTCCGGACCTTCAATCATGTCCGGATCTAGCCTTCAAGGCCGGTGGATGCCCTCCTCCGTTACGAAAGAAGATATCAAGAAGTTGAGGGAGGCCAGATACCCGACCGCCGAGGTTTCACATCGGCTGCCCGCCCGAGGGCAGGTCGTCCCTACTCCTGAACCCAACGAAGACGTCGTGTTCATCTCCCACTTCCTCCGAGGTCTAGGCCTCACTCTGGATCCCTTCGTTAGGGGGCTGATGTTTTATTACGGGCTAGATTTCCACGATCTAGCCCCGGACTCCTTTCTCCACATCTCAGCATTTATTGTTGTATGTGAGGCTTTCCTCCGCATTGCCCCTCACTTCGGCCTGTGGCTCAAGACCTTTGACGTGCAGCCGAAGATGGTCGAGGGGCAGCATGTAGTGTGCGGAGGCGCATTAATAAGCAAGATCGTTGGAGCTCCATGGCCAAAGGGTTCTATTCCAGAAGTGTCCGGATTATGGCAACGGGAGTGGTTTTACATGACAGCTCCCAGAAGTGCCAAGTGGGCGGCTGCCCCTGCTTTCCGCTCAGACCCTCCACCACAACTGATGTCATGGATTAGGAGAGGGCTGAGCTAGGGTCCAGCCAAGGACGTTCCCGTACTGCAGAGCCACATTCAAGATCTCTTCGAAGGAGATTTTAGTTTGATTATGGTGATGCAAGTCATGTTGGTTCGACGAATCCAGCCATGCAAACACCGGCCCCGCGCTATTCAGAATTTCCTCGGCCTGACGCACGAGGAGATGTATAGATCATTCTTCGGACCCCAGATAGAGTGTCCGGATACTACCGAGGACGTGGGCCTAAGCAGCAACCGCACCGCCGACCAAGTAAGTTATCCTCTAGCCGAACACACCGTCTTTCATTTATCATCACGTTATTCTGAGAAATCGCTCTTTGACCAGGACTGGATAACAAAGGTGAAGATGATTTGGTGTTCTGCCCCCCTTCCGGAAGGCTTGGAGAATCCGGTACTGGAAAAGATGCTCGAGCTAGCACCTTGCCCGGAGCCCTCACAGGAAGATAAAGGGGGAATAAAGGAGGAGAAAGCGGGCCTCCACCGCTACCCATTCCGACCGAGGGAACGGGCGCCTCCATAAGGGAGGATAACCAAGGGGAGGAATTTGGCATTCTCTCACCCCGGGGAACGAAGAGGACTACCCCTGAAGATCCGGAAACCAAGGTTTCCAAACGGGAGAAGAAGTCTCCACCAGAGGGTCCTGCCTTGGAGGGTGCTCTTGCCGCACAAAGTCTGCGCGGTGATCTGCCTTCTAATGAGTCGTAAGTAATCAAAAAGTGCTTTAATAGTGAAGATATACTACTTTACCTCTGAGGAAAATAACCGAAGCATTTATCTTGCAGTTCAGATCTTAGCCCTTCTCAGCATAGCTCGTCTTCAGGGGATCTTCTTCCAGAGATGATGGAGAGCGAATCGCCTCCGCCGGACTCCCCCGCTCAAGAAGCGGGAGACCTTGAAGTGTCGTCACGGAGGGCCTCTCCGGATCCGGTGAGGCCAGAAGATAATCCTTTAGTCACCCGAAGTCCTCAGCGTCCGGTTCTTGAAGAGAGCAAACAAAAGAGTCCGGCACCGTCTGGTATGCGGTCGGACGTACTGAGGGAGCTGTTGGAGCGAGCGACCATCTCAGAAGAACACCAACGTTGATGGGTACGGTAATGGAAAGAATTTCGTCCACCGAAAGCGGATTGCATGAAGCCTTTATGAGTCTACTGACAGGCTTTGAGGTACATGACACTTTTTGATAGTACCGCACATTTTTAGGTGTGCCCTGTGTAGATAGTAGCCCCTGAGACTCTGGTTGTCGTCGAGAACGGCGGCGAATAGAGGATCATAGTCCTAGGTAGTAACCAAACCGCCTTTATGTGCAGGTGGTGGAAAATCCGGTGGCTAGTCGGACTAATGAGTTTGCCGAACTAAAGCGGCAACTGGATGCGGCAGATGCCGACATCGAGCTTGTTAACAAGCGGCTTGATGAGGCACAGGATAAGTAATGCTTTCTGGTGAATGTCACATAGTAAGAGCAGCATGATGCTGTTGGGTTTCGTAGTAATTTCAAAAATTTCCTACCCGCACACGCAAGATCATGTGATGCATAGCAACGAGAGGGGAGAGTGTTGTCTACGTACCCAACGCAGACCGACTGCGGAAGCGATGACACGACGTAGAGGAAGTAGTCGTACGTCTTCACGATCCAACCGATCAAGTACCGAAACTACGGCACCTCCGAGTTCGAGCACACATTCAGCTCGATGACGATCCCCGGACTCCGATCCAGCAAAGTGTCGGGGAAGAGTTCCGTCAGCACGACGGTGTGGTGACGATCTTGATGAACTACAGCAGCAGGGCTTCGCCTAAACTCCGCTACAGTATTATCGAGGAATATGGTGGCAGGGGGCACCGCACACGGCTAAGGAATAGATCACGTGGATCAAGTTGTATGTTTCTGGGGTGCCTCTACCTCAGTATATAAAGGAGCCAAGGGGGAGGGGGGCGCCGGCCAGGGAGAGGGCGCAGGAGGAGTCCTACTCCTTCCGGGAGTAGGACTCCCCCCCCCAATCCTATTCCAACTAGGATTCCCAAGGGGGAAAGAGGGAGAGGGGTGGCCGGCCACCTCTCCTAGTCCTAATAGGACTAGGGGAGGGGGGAGGTGCGCAGCCCCCTTGGGCTGCCCCTTTCTCCTTTCCACTAAGGCCCATGAAGGCCCATATGTCTCCCGGGGGGTTCCGGTAACCTCCCGGTAACCCGGTAAAATCCTGATTTCACCCGGAACACTTCCGATGTCCAAACATAGGCTTCCAATATATCAATCTTTACGTCTCGACCATTTCGAGACTCCTCGTCATGTCCGTGATCACATCCGGGAGTCCGAACAACCTTCGGTACATCAAAATGCATAAACTCATAATGTAACTGTCATCGTAACCTTAAGCGTGCGGACCCTACGGGTTCGAGAACAATGTAGACATGACCGAGACGTAAAGATTGATATATTGGAGCGGTATACCTTTTGATCAAACTCTTTACCATTGTCGTCAGGACCTAGATGATGTTTGGCTGGCATTGGTGTTGTGAAGCCTTTGCAGTCTTGCATACCGAACTTCTTCAGGCAATCTTTGAGATACTTCTCTTGAGATATGAAGATGCCATTGCGTTGTTGTCGTATTTGAAAACCAAGGAAGAACTTCAGCTCCCCCATCATGGACATCTGATATTGCTCTTGCATCATATATCCAAACTCTTCATTGTACTTCTAATTGGTGCAGCCGAAGATAATGTCATCCACATATATTTGGCACACAAACAGTTCACCATCATATGTCTTCGTGAAAAGAGTGGGATCCAGGGAACCAGGTATGAAGCCTTTCCTCTTCAGGAAGTATTTGAGTGTGTCATACCAGGCCCTAGGGGCTTGTTTGAGGCCATACAGTGCCTTGTTGAGCTTGTATACCATGTCAGGATGTTTTGGATTTTCAAAGCCAGGCGGTTGTGCAACATACACTTCTTCTTCAATCTTGCCATTGAGAAAGGCACTTTTCACATCCATTTGATATAGAAGTATGTTATGATGATTTGCATAGGCCAGCAGAATGCGTATGGCTTCAAGCCTAGCCACGGGAGCAAATGTTTCATCGAAGTCAATGCCTTCCACTTGAGTATATCCTTGAGCAACGAGACGAGCTTTGTTTCTGACAACTTGACCATGCTCATCTTGTTTGTTGCGGTATATCCATTTGGTGCCTATTATGTTGTGCTTTCGTGGATCAGGACGCTTAACCAGTTCCCATACATTATTCAGCTCAAACTGTTGAAGCTCTTCTTGCATAGCTTGAATCCATTCAGGTTCCATGAAGGCTTCTTCAACTTTCTTGGGTTCTGATATTGAGACGAATGCGAAGTGCCCACAGAAATTTGCTAGCTGAGTTGCCCTTGAACGAGTGAGTGGACCAGGTGCATTGATGCTGTCAATTATTTTGTCAATCTGCACTTCATTGGCAACACGAGGATGTACAGGGCGAAGACTTTGCTCTTGCTGATCTGTGTTGTTGTTGGGAGGAATGTCTTCAGGCTGAGCATTGTCTTCATGTTGATCAGGTGCTGAGATGATAAGTTCTTCTTCAGGCTGAGCTTCAGAAGGTATAATCTCTCCAGTTCCCATTAGCTTGATTGATTCACTAGCTGGAATCTCATCTAGCACATTTGGCAGTTGCTCTCTTTGTGAACCATTTGTCTCATCGAACCGCACATCCACTATTTCAACCACTTTATAATGACAGAGATTGAAGACTCTGTAGGAGTGCGAATCCTTTCCATATCCAAACATAAAGCCCTCATGTGCTTTTGGTGCAAACTTTGAGGTGTGGTGTGGGTCCTTGATCCAGCACCTTGCGCCAAATACTCTGAAGTAACTGACATTTGGCTTCTTGCCAGTTAGGAGTTCATAAGATGTCTTGTTCAGAAGCTTGTGAAGATAAACACGATTGATTGTATGGCATGCAGTGTCAATGGCTTCAGTCCAGAATTTTCTTGGAGTCTTGTATTCATCTAGCATTGTCCTGGCCATCTCAATGAGTGTTCTGTTCTTGCGTTCGACGATGCCATTCTGCTGTGGCGTGTACGGAGCTGAGAATTCATGTGTGATGCCCAAGGTATCAAGATATGTATCAAGGCCAGTGTTCTTGAATTCAGTGCCATTGTCACTTCTGATGTGTTTTATCTTGGCGCCAAAATTGTTCATAGCACGATTGGCGAAGCGTCTGAAGACATCCTGCACTTCAGTCTTGTAAAGGATTATGTGCACCCAAGTATATCTAGAGTAATCATCAACAATGACGAAGCCATAGAGGCAAGCAGTAGTAGTAAAAGTTGAGTAGTGAGTGGGGCCGAAAAGATCCATGTGGAGCAGTTCGAAGGGTTGAGTAGTAGTCATGATTGTCTTCGAAGGATGTTTTGCCCTTGTCATCTTCCCTGCTTCACAGGCACCTAACAAGTGATCTTTCTTGAACTTGATGCCATCGATGCCTATGACATGCTTCTTCTTCGCAAGGGTTTGGAGGTTCCTCATGCCAGCATGCCCAAGCCTCCGATGCCAAAGCCAGCATTCTGAAGCTTTTGCAAGAAGACATACTGCAAGTTGTGGCCCTGCTGAGAAATCTACCACGTACAGATCATCTTTTCGATACCCTTCAAACACTAGAGACTTGTCAGATTCCATTAGTACTAGGCAACGATATTTTCCAAACATCACGATCATGTTCAAATCGCAAAGCATTGATACAGACATTAAGTTGAAGCCAAGGGATTCAACAAGCATGACTTTATCCATGTGTTGATCCTTTGAGATTGCAACTCTACCTAGACCCAATACCTTACTTTTACCAGTGTCAGCAAATGTGATGTGGCTCTTGTCGGAGGGACGTAAGGTTGAGTCCATAAGAAGGCTTCTTTTGCCAGTCATGTGATTTGTACACCCACTGTCAATAATCCATTCTGAAGACTTTGAAGACGCTGGTGTCGTACCCTACAGTGCAGCTAGGGGGATAGGCTTCACGAAGAGAATTGTGAAGCAAAAACATTTGACGAACCAGTGGGTTATGAAAACTGAGATCCAGATTAGGACTAATAGGGAGAGTAGCATGCGATTCAGGAACGAAGTACATAATGATGCCATTCGGGCATTTTATCTTGCACCCTACAAGATTTTTAAGGTCCCCAGCAATAGCATCAGAAGATTTTGTTTTTCTGCTGGAGACCTTTCCCTGCAAAAGAGAGTTAAGCTTTCTTAACCACCCACATCTTCAAGGGTGGCTTAGAAGCAATAAGTCTAAGTGCAGCATCTGAGAATTTTGGCTTTGAAGCCTTAGCAAACAGTCTTGCAGGTGGACAATAATACTCATAGGAATAAGCAGAATAATTTTTGGTAATATGAACATGACGGTTCGATGAACCGCTCTCATATTCATATGCCTGAGTATGGTTTCCCTGCAAAACATTTGCGTTAGTGTGACTCAGGTGAGTCCTCTGTTTGTATGAAGCCTTTGGACCGTATGAAGCCTTTGGTCTGAGGTTTGTCTTCTTCAAGTGAGGTGTCATGAAGACATTCACAGGAAGATTTTCCAGACACTTTTTCAGAACCCAGATCTTCTTCATAGGCGGTCCATTCCTGCAGTTAGTACCAATGTACCTGGCAAACACTTCACCATTCTGATTCTTAAACAGTTTATAGTTTGCATCAAAGGATTCATCAATAACAATGGGGTTAGCACATGTGAAGCCAGATAAATTGGATGGATCTGCTGAAGGTTCCTTTGCAGCAACCCATGTGGTTTTTGGGTACTGCTCAGGTTTCCAGTAAGAGCCATCTGCATTTATTTTCCTTACGAACCCAACAACCTCTTTCCTGGGGTTTCGGTTCAGAATTTGCTTCTTGAGGACATCACATAATGTCTGATGTCCTTTAAGACTTTTGTACATCCCTGTTTCAAGCAATGTCTTCAACCTAGCATTCTCATCAGCAATAGCAGTGGTATTCTCAGCAGAGGGGTTAGTTACCACATCAACAGTTGAAGATATTACAACAGCAGTAGCAGTGGAACATTCAGCAACAGAAGTAGCATTATCACGCTCAATGCATTTAAGACATGGTGGTTCAAATCCTTCCTGAGCGGAACTGATCTGTTCGGCGTGAAGTGACTTGTTTTCCTTTTGAAGATCTTCATGAGCCGCTCAAGTTCTTGCTTCCTTTGAAGATAATCATAGGAAAGCTTTTCATGACTTGTTGAGAGAGTATCAAGACGATCTTCAAGTTCCTGATACTTAATGTGAAGATTTTTTATGTCTTCAATTAAGGATTCAGATCGAGTCATTTCAGCACCCAACAGATCATCGCTTCTGTCTAACAGTTTTTGAATATGTTCCATAGCTTTCTATTGTTCAGTTGCAATTTTAGCAAGTGTTTTGTAGCTGGGTTTCGAATCACAGTCAGAGTCATCGTCACTGGATGTTTGATAGCGAGTAGTGCGTGTGTTTACCTTGGCACCGCGTGCCATGAAGCAGTAGGTAGGAGTGGAGTCGTTCTTGTTATTTGCATCAGTGTCGGTGATGAAGTCATTGTCTTCAGTGTTGAAGATGGACTTGGCGACGTATGCTGTAGCCAGACTCGCAATGCCAGAATCAGACTCCTCCTCAGACTCCACCTCTGCCTCCTCAGAAGCGGACTCCTCCTCTGAATCCATTTCCTTGCCAACAAACGCACGTGCCTTGCCATATGAGCTCTTCTTGTGTGATGAAGACTTTGAGGAAGACTTGGAAGAAGACTTTGAGTATTTCTTATTCTTTTTGTCGTCAGAATCATATTGCTTGCTCTTCTTCTTCCTTCTGTTCTCATTGTCCCACTGTGGACACTCAGAGATGAAGTGTCCAGTTTTCTTGCACTTGTGACATGTTTTCTTCTTGTAGTCATGAGCAGAAGCTTCATCATTCCTTGAGCTTGATCGTGAAGATTTTCTGAAGCCTTTCTTCTTGGTGAATTTTTGGAACTTCTTCACAAGCATAGCAAGTTCCCTTCCAATGTCTTCGGGATCATCAGAACTGCTGTCAGATTCTTCTTCAGATGAGGAGACAGCTTTTGCCTTCAAGGCACGAGTTCGCCCATAGTTTGGACCGTAGATATCTCTTTTCTCAGAAAGCTGAAACTCATGTGTGTTGAGCCTCTCAAGTATGTCAGACGGATTGAGTGTCTTGAAATCAGGACGTTCTTGAATCATCAGGGCTAGGATGTCAAACGAACTATCAAGTGATCTCAGCAGCATCTTGACGACTTCATGTTTGGTGATTTCAGTGGCGCCGAGGGCTTGAAGCTCATTTGTGATGTCAGTGAGCCGGTCAAATGTGTGCTGGACATTCTCATTGTCATTTCGCTTGAAGCGGTTGAAGAGGTTGCGAAGAACACTGATTCTCTGATCTCTCTGGGTTGAGATGCCTTCATTGACCTTGGAGAGCCAGTCCCAGACCAGCTTGGATGTCTTCAAGGCACTCACACGGCCATACTGTCCTTTTGTCAGATGACCACAGATGATATTTTTGGCAGTAGTCCAGTTGAGTGAACTTTTTGACATCAGCAGCAGTGACACCTTCTCCAGCCTTGGGAACGCCGTTCTCGACGACATACCATAGGTCGACGTCAATGGCTTCAAGATGCATGCACATCTTATTCTTCCAGTAGGGATATTCAGTTCCATCGAAGATGGGGCACACAGCGAAGACTTTGATTATCCCTGCAGTCGACATAGCTAAAACTCCAGGTGGTTAAACCGAATCACACAGAACAAGGGAGCACCTTGCTCTGATACCAATTGAAAGTGTGTTATATCGACTAGAGGGGGGGTGAATAGGCGATTTTTATGAAAGTCTTCAAAACATGGAAGTTATGAAGACAAACAGTAGAGATATGCCTATCACTATGCAGCGGAAGTTAGATTACACTAGGCAAGCCATGGTCAAGTAAGCTCAATGACAAGTAGCTGCAGTGTAATAAGGATCAGGTAGGAAGAAGTTATGAAGCCAAACAAATCATACAGTTACGTTGTGAAGACAAAAGATATAGCAAGCATGCAATGGCTTCACAATGAGTAACAGTAAGTAAGAGGAAGTGAAGATGAAACCAGTGACTCGTTGAAGACAATGATGTGTTGGACCAGTTCCAGTTGCTGTGACAACTGTACGTCTGGTTGGAGCGGCTAGGTATCTAAACCTTAGGACACACAGTCCCGGACACCCAGTCCTGAACACGCAGCTCAGGACACCAAGTCCTCACTGTATTCTCCTTGAGCAAAGGTCACTTAGTCCTCGCCCAATCACTCTGGTAAGTCTTCAAGGTAGACTCCCAAACCTTCACAGACTTCGTTCACTAGCAATCCACAATGTCTCTTGGATGCTCTGAACGCGACGCCTAACCGTCTGGAGGATTCACAGTCCTCAAGTGTAATAAGTCTTCAGATCACACAGACAAGAAGACCTAAGTGATGCCCAATGTTCTCTGGCTCTGGGTGGTTAGGGCTTTTCTCCTCGCTAGGAATTTTCTCTCAAAGGCTTCGAGGTGGGTTGCTCTCAAACGACAAAAGCCGTGCACTGAAATCTGAGCAGCCAACCGTTTATGGTTGTAGGGGGTGGGCTATTTATAGCCACTTGGCAACCCGACCTAATTTGTCCGAAATGACCCTGGGTCACTAAGGAACTGACACATGTCTCAACGGTCAGATTTCAAACTCTCATGGCAACTTTACTTGGGCTACAAGCAAAGCTGACTTGTCCGGCTCTGGACAAGATTTGCTCTCATTGTCTTCACTCGAAGACATAGGTTTTTAGTTTGGGCATCACTTCAGTCATTCTGACTGGTTCTCCTGGACCCCACTTAACAGTACGGTGGTTCCTATGACTCAACACAAAGGAAAAGAACTACGAAAGATCTAAGTCTTCGAGCTCCATAGGCTTCATAACGTGTCTTCTTTTGTCATAGTCTTCAATGTGAATATCTTCATATACCACCTTTGACTTCAATGTCTTCATACATTTTTAGGGGTCATCTCTAGTAGTAAAACCGAATCAATGAGGGACTTCTACCTGTGTTATCCTGCAATTCTCACAAGCACATTAGTCCCTCAACTAGGTTTGTCGTCAATACTCCAAAACCAACTAGGGGTGGCACTAGATGCACTTACACCAGGTACGTGCATTATTCTGACGTGGCCACATGCCAAGACGCCAGCATCCTTCTCAATTATACTGAGAATCCGAGGGATGTGTATCAACAAGAGACAGTAAAAAAGGTTGACACAGGGTCTTAATCTAAAAAGAATCCTTGGGACGGTCCCTGCTGCATGTCTGCGCCTGTGTCTCCGTTGTGCCGTATCTTGGACGGGTGTAGCACGGTGGTCATCTGTAAAAGAGAGTAACTTAGGTGAAAAGTTGTCGTGCAAAAAGGTAGGTTTTAAAGAAACCATGTAAATTTCAAGATGAGTAAAAATTGCCACTTGTCTGCGCGCGTTGAGCCCCTTGTATTTGTGATAGGGGTGTGGCCATCAATCCTGTACGAATTACATATAGCTGCGCCGGACTCGTCTAACCGTGTCTGTGGTTTTGACGACCTATCGAATACTTTAGTTGGTGAGGCCGTTTTAGTGTGCGGCTGCCGAGGCAGTCGCACCCTCCTTGGCGCGCAGGGATCGCTCAATATTTCCATTTACTGTAATGATGTCACGTGAACCGGGCATCTTAAGCGTGAGGGAAGCGTAATGTGGTATTGCATTAAAGCGAGCGAAAGCTTCGGGTCCAAGTAGTGCTTGATAGCCACTTTGGAACGGAGCAATGTGGAAGGTTAAATTTTCGCTACGGAAGTTATCGGGTGATACGTCTCCGTCGTATCTTTAATTTTTGATTGTTCCATGCCAATATTATTGAACTTTCATATACTTTTGGCAACTTTTTATACTATTTTTGGGACTAACATATTGATACAGTGCCCAGTACCAGTTCCTGTCTGTTGCATGTTATTGGTTTTGCAGAATATCCATACCAAATGGAGTCCAAACAGGATAAAAATGGACGGAGCTTATTTTTGGAAAATATAGAAAATTTGGAAGGAAAATCAACGCGAACCAGTGCCCGAGGTGGTCATGAGGCAGGGGGCGCGCCTGCCCCCTGGGCACGCCCCCTACCCTCGTGAGCCCACCGTAAGGCGGTTGACGCTCTTCTTTTGCCGCAAGAAAGCTAATATTTGGAAAAAAAATCACGGCGAAGGTTTCAGGCCAATCAGAGTTACGGATCTCCATATATATACGAAACGGTGAAACAGAGCCAGAACAGAACACAGAAACAGAGAGAGACAGAGAGATAGATCCAATCTCGGAGGGGCTCTCGCCCTTCCCACGCCATGGGAGACAAGGACCAGAGGGGAAACCCTTCTCCCATCTAGGGAGGAGGTCAAGGAAGAATAAGAAGAAGGGGGGCCCTCTCCCCCTTGCTTCCGGTCGCGCCGGAGCGCTGCCGGGGCCATCACCATCACCGCCATCTTCACCAACAACTTCACCGCCATCATCACCAACTCTTCCCCCCTCTATGCAGCGGTGTAACCTCTCTCTTACCCACTGTAATCTCTACTTAAACATGGTGCTCAACGCTATATATTATTTCCCAATGATGTATGGCTATCCTATGATGTTTGAGTAGATCTGTTTTGTCCTAATGGCTATTTGATGATCGTGATTGGTTTGAGTTGTATGTTTTATTATTGGTGCTGTCCTATGGTGCTCTCCGTGTCGCACAAGCGTGAGGGATTCCCGCTGTAGGGTTTGCAATATGCTTATGATTTGCTTATGGTGGGTGGCATGAGTGACAGAAGCACATACCCGAGTAAGTAGGTTGTTTGCGTATGGGATAAATGGGACTTGATACTTTAATGCTATGGTTGGGTTTTACCTTAATGAATCTTTAGTAGTTGCGGATGCTTGCTAGAGTTCCAATTATAAGTGCATATGATCCAAGTATAGAAAGTATGTTAGCTTATGCCTCTCCCTCAAATAAAATTGCAATAATGATTACCGGTCTAGTTATCGATTGCCTAGGGACAAATAACTTTCTTGTTGACAAAGGCTCTCTACTAAAACCAATTTAGTTGTGTATTTATCTAAACAGCCCCTACTTTTTATTTACGTACTCTTTATTATCTTGCAAACCTATCCAACAACACCTACAAAGTACTTCTAGTTTCATACTTGTTCTAGGTAAAGCAAACGTCAAGCGTGCGTAGAGTTGTATCGGTGGTCGATAGAACTTGAGGGAATATTTGTTCTACCTTTATCTCCTCGTTGGGTTCAACACTCTTACTTATCGAAAGAGGCTACAATTGATCCCCTATACTTGTGGGTTATCAAGACCTTTTTCTGGCGCTGTTGCCGGGGAGCAATAGCGTGGGGTGAATATTCTCGTGTGTGCTGTTTGCTTTATCACTAAGTAATTTTTATTTTGCTGTTCTTAGTTGTTTTCTATCTTTAGTTATGGGTAGGAAACACAAAATACCAAAAAAAATAGTTGTACCTACTGAACCAATGGTTGAAGAACCACTCAAAATCTATCACACTGTTGAAGCTTATTACTTGGATCATCTTCGATCCCTATGTGCTCGTCCTGAAACCCCAACTAGCTTAGTTGAGGGCAAATCTTTAGATGAGCATGCTTGTTATGTGCGACACCGAATATCTGAAAAAGGGAAAATTCTATTGGGCCAAATTCATCATTTGCGATGCTATGCTTGGAATTTATGTTGGGAATATGATTTTACTTGTTGTTCTGAAAAACCCTAAGAAACACCTTCCCTACCAATGTGAGTTTATTGATAATGGAATCTTATCTTCGTATGCTAAGGGTGTTTATAATTACTATGATGTTCAACAAATTGAAGGATTTGTTGCTTTTAAGGGTGCTTATGAAATTGCTTCGTTGATTGAAAAGTATGATGCTACTCTTTACAAACCTGAAAATTTTGCCATACTTGAATATTGTTATGAGAATTATGCTTCTAATGCCTATGTTAAACTATATATTGAGGAATACTCTGCTGTCCAAGAAGAGACTAATATTCTGTAGGAGCCTATGGAAGAAGAAATTGATGAAACTATGAGCTCATTGGATGAAAAAGATGAGGAGGAGAGCGAAGAACAAAAGGAGGAAGAGCGGATTGATCACCCGTGCCCACCTTCTAATGAGAGTAACTCTTCAACTCATACATTGTTTAATTCCCCTTCGTGCTTATCGAAGGATGGTTGCTATGATGACTGTTATGATCCCATTGATTCTCTTGAAATATCCCTTTTTGATGATGCTTGCTATGCTTGTGGCCAAGATGCCAATATGAATGATGCTTATGGAGATGAACTTGCTATAGTTCCTTATGTTAAACATGAAATTGTTGCTATTGCACCCATGCATGATAGTCCTATTATCTTTTTGAATTCTCCCGATTACACTATATCGGAGAAGTTTGCACTTACTAAGGACTACATTGATGGGTTGCCTTCTACCGTTGCACATGATGATTTTGATAGATATAATATGCATGTGCTTGCTGCTCCTACTTGTAATTATTATGAGAGAGGAACTATATCTCCACCTCTCTATGTTTCCAACATGATAAAATTGCAAGAAACTATTTATACTATGCATTGGCCTTTACTAGGTGTGCATGAATTGTTCTTTTATGACATGTCGATGCATAGGAAGAGAGTTAGAATTCGTCATTACATGATATATGTTGCTTTGTGCTCACTACTAAATTACAAATCATTGTTAATTAAAATTGGCTTTGATATACCTTGGGATCCGGGTGGATTCATTACTTGAGCACTATATGCCTAGCTTAATGGCTTTAAAGAAAGCGCTGCCAGGGAGACAACCCGGAAGTTTTAGAGAGTCATTTATTTCTGTTGAGTGCTTTTATATAGTTTAAAAACAACAAAAATAAAGAGGGGAACCCAAAACTTTTTCAAAAAGGAAAGCGAAAGTGAGAAAGACGAGCATTGTTGAAGTGTGAGCTAGCCTTGAACTTTGTTCATGCTCACAGAAACTTTGTGAATCTTGATTACAGAAACTTCAACAAAAATAATTATCCCCTTGTAAAATTCCATTGTATTATAAAAATAATGTGCCAAGGTTTGCCTTTAGGATGTTTACGATGCTTGTTGGTTTGTGCGGTGCAGGACCGAAACTTTGGCTGTAGTGCGTGAATTTTGATTTTTTACTGGAACGTCAAATGGTTCTGATTCTTTTTGCACTGTCTTTATGTACAAATTTTTTATTTTTCCTAATTTTGGAAGAATTTTTCAAGTACCAGAAGTATGGTTAATGTTCAGATTTCTACAGACTGTTCTGTTTTAGACAGATTCTGTTTTTGATGCATAGTTTGCTTGTTTTGATGAACCTATCAATTTATATCAGTGAATTAAGCCATGAAAAAGTTATATTACAGTAGACACAATGCAAAAGCAAAATATGAATTGGTTTGCAATAGTACTTAGAGTAGTGATTTGCTTTATTATACTAGCGGATCTTACCGAGTTTTCTGTTGGAGTTTTGTGTGGATGAAGTGTTCGATGATCGAGAAGGTCTCGATGTGAGAAGAAGGAAGAGAGGCAAGAGCTCAAGCTTGGGGATGCCCGAGGCACCCCAAGTAAATATTCAAGGAGACTCAAGCGTCTAAGCTTGGGGATGCTGGGGAGGCATCCCCTCTTTCTTCAACAAGTATCGGTATGTTTTCGGATTCGTTTCGTTCATGCGATATGTGCAAGTCTTGGAGCGTCTTTTGCATTTAGGTTTTTACTTTTCTTTTATGCACCATGCTGGTATGAGATGGTCCTTGGTTGATTTATAGAAGTCTCTTTGCACTTCACTTATATTTTTTGAGTATGGCTTTATAGAATGCTTCATGTGCTTCACTTATATCATTTGAAGTTTGGATTGCCTGTTTCTCTTTACTTAGACAACCGCCATGTGCAGAATGCTCTTTTGCTTCACTTATATTTGTTAGAGCACGGGCATATCTTTTTTAGAAAGAACTAAACTCTCTTGCTTCACTTATATCTATTTAGAGAGATGACATGAACTGGTCATTCACATGGTTAGTCATAAAATCCTACATAAAACCTGTAGATCACTGAATATGATATGTTTGATTCCTTGCAATAGTTTTGCGATATAAAGATGGTGATATTAGAGTCATGCTAGTGGGTAGTTGTGGATTGTAGAAATACTTGTGTTGAGGTTTGTGATTCCCGTAGCATGCACGTATGGTGAACCGTTATGTAATGAAGTCGGATCATGATTTATTTATTGATTGTCTTCCTTATGAGTGGCGGTCGGGGACGAGCGATGGTCTTTTCCTACCAATCTATCCCCCTAGGAGCATGCGCGTTGTACTTTGTTTCGATGACTAATAGATTTTTGCAATAAGTATGTCAGTTCTTTATGACTAATGTTGAGTCCATGGATTATACGCACTCTCACCCTTCCACCATTACTAGCCTCTCTAGTACTGCGCAACTTTCGCCGGTACCATAAACCCACCATATACCTTCCTCAAAACAGCCACCATACCTACCTATCATGGCATTTCCATAGCCATTCCGAGATATATTGCCATGCAACTTTCATCATCATCATATGCATGACTTGAGCATTCATTGTCATATTGCTTTGCATGATCGTAAGATAGCTAGCATGATGTTTTCATGGCTTGTCCGTTTTTGATGTCATTGCTACGCTAGATCATTGCACATCCTGGTACACCGCCGGAGGCATTCATATAGAGTCATATCTTTGTTCTAGATATCGAGTTGTAATATTGAGTTGTAAGTAAATAAAAGTGTGATGATCATCATTATTAGAACATTGTCCCATGTGAGGTTATCAAAATAAAAGTGGCCAAAGAAGCCCCCCCCCCCAAAAAAAGAGAGAGAGGCCAGAGAAGCCTACAAAAAAAGAAAACAAAAACAAAAAAACAAAAAAATGAGAGAAAAAGAGAGAAGGGGCAATGTTATTATCCTTTTACAACACTTGTGCTTCAAAGTAGCACCATGTTCTTCATATAGAGAGTCTCTTGAGTTATCACTTTCATATACTAGTGGGAATTTTAATTATAGAACTTGCCTTGTATATTCCAACGATGGGCTTCCTCAAATGCCCTAGGTCTTCATGAGCAAGCAAGTTGGATGCACACCCACTTAGTTTCAGTTTGAACTTTCATATACTTATAGCTCTAGTGCATCCGTTGCATGGCAATCCCTACTCACTCACATTGATATCTATTGATGGGCATATCCATAGCCCATTGATACGCCTAGTTGATATGAGACTATCTTCTCCTTTTTGTCTTCTCCACCATCATATTCTATTCCACCTATAGTGCTATGTCCATGGCTCACGCTCATGTATTGCGTGAAAGTTGAAAAGGTTTGAGAACATCAAAAGTATGAAACAATTGCTTGGCTTGTCATCGGGGTTGTGCATGATGTGAGTATTTTGTGTGGTGAATATGGAGCATAGCCAGACTATATGATTTTGTAGGGACAACTTTCTTTGGCCATGTTATTTTGAAAATACATGATTGCTTTATTAGTATGCTTGAAGTATTATTGTCTTAATGTCAAAGGATAGACTATTGCTTTGAATCACTCGTGTCTTAATATTCATGCCATGATTAGACATATGATCAAGATTATGCAAGGTAGCATTCCACATCAAAAGTTATCTTTTTTATCATTTACCTACTCGAGGACGAGCAGGAATTAAGCTTGGGGATGCTGATACGTCTCTGTCGTATCTATGATTTTTGATTGTTCCATGCCAATATTATTGAACTTTCATATACTTTTGGCAACTTTTTATACTATTTTTGGGACTAACATATTGATCTAGTGCCCAGTGCCAGTTCCTGTCTGTTGCATGTTTTTGGTTTCGCATAATATCCATATCAAACAGAGTCCAAACGGGATAAAAACGGACAGAGCTTATTTTTGGAAAATATGGAAAATTTGGAAGGAAAATCAACGCGAACCAGTGCCCGAGGTGGTCACGAGGCAGGGGGCGCGCCCCCTACCCTCGTGAGCCCACCGTAAGGCGGTTGACGCTCTTCTTTTGCCGCAAGAAAGCTAATATTCGGAAAAAAAATCACGGCGAAGGTTTCAGGCCAATCGGAATTATGGATCTCCATATATATATACGAAACGATGAAACAGAGCCAGAACAGAACGCAGAAACAGAGAGAGATAGATCCAATCTCGGAGGGGCTCTCGCCCCTCCCACGCCATGGGAGCCAAGGACCAGAGGGGAAACCCTTCTCCCATCTAGGGAGGAGGTCAAGGAAGAAGAAGAAGAAGAAGAAGAAGAAGAGGGGCCCTCTCCCCCTTGCTTCCGGTGGCGCCGGAGCGCTGCCGGGGCCATCACCATCACCGCCATCTTCACCAACAACTTCACCGCCATCATCACCAACTCTTCCCCCCTCTATGGAGCGGTGTAACCTCTCTCTTACCCGCTGTAATCTCTACTTAAACATGGTGCTCAATGCTATATTATTTCCCAATGATGTATGGCTATCCTATGATGTTTGAGTAGATCTGTTTTCTCCTAATGGCTATTTGATGATCGTGATTGGTTTGAGTTGTATGATTTATTATTGGTGCTGTCCCATGGTGCTCTCCGTGTCGCGCGAGCGTGAGGGATTCCCGCTGTAGGGTTTGCAATATGCTTATGATTTGCTTATGGTGGGTGGTGTGAGTGACAGAAGCACAGACCCGAGTAAGTAGGTTGTTTGCGTATGGGATAAAGGGGACTTGATACTTTAATGCTTTGGTTGGGTTTTACCTTAATGAATCTTTAGTAGTTGCGGATGCTTGCTAGAGTTCCAATCATAAGTGCATATGATCCAAGTAGAGAAAGTATATTAGCTTATGCCTCTCCCTCAAATAAAATTGCAATAATGATTACCGGTCTAGTTATCGATTGCCTAGGGACAAATAACTTTTTTGTTGACAAAGGCTCTCTACTAAAACCAATTTAGTTGTGTTTTTATCTAAACAGCCCCTATTTTTTATTTACGTACTCTTTATTATCTTGCAAACCTATCCAACAACACCTACAAAGTACTTCTAGTTTCATACTTGTTCTAGGTAAAGCGAACATCAAGCGTGCGTAGAGTTGTATCGGTGGTCGATAGAACTTGAGGGAATATTTGTTCTACCTTTAGCTCCTCGTTGGGTTCGACACTCTTACTTATCAAAAGAAGCTACAATTGATCCCTATACTTGTGGGTTATCATCGGGGAAGCCAAATATAACTTCTAGTAGCAGGGAGCCCGTGCAATGAGCCCCTGGGCCTGGCGTTACTCCTTTAACGGTAGTATTGCTGAGGCAAATTTTCATTGGGTCTATCCCCATTTTGCGGATTGTGTCCTAATATATCAGGTTTAGACTGCTGCCACCGTCCATCAGGACTTGTATGAAGTGGTATCCGTCAATTATTGGGTCTAATACCAAGGCAGCCCGTCCTGCATGCCGGATACTTGCTGTGTAATCCCGATGGTCAAAAGAGATCGGTTGAGACGACCAGTGGCAGGACTTCGCGGTGATAGGCCCTTGGGCATATTTCTCTGGGAGTGCCACTTTGTTTCTCCCCTTGATCACGTGTAACACGTTTACTGTTTTGACTTCTGGTGGAAATTTCTTTTGTTCACCAGTGTCTTGCTTGAGAGGCTCATCCTCGTCTTCGCTTGGTGTATCCTGCCCCTTGTGTAGGGCGTTGAGTTTGCCGGACTGCTTGAAAACCCAACATTCTCTGTGGGTGTGATTAGCGGGTTTACCAGGGGTGCTATGGATCTGACATATTTGGTCCAGTATTTTACTTAAGTTGGACAGTTCGTCTCTGGCGCCTTTAGAGGGTGGCTTTTGATGACCTGGCCGAGAGCTTCTGAATCCGGCGTTTACCGCGATGCCCTTCGGGTTGTCTTCTTTATTCCGGCGCTTATTATTTTTGCTGCATCATGATTTCCCGTTTTCATCTCTAACTTCGGATGTACTTGGGTCGCTGGTGCTGCATCTGGCTAGCCAGCTGTCCTCACCCGCGCAAAAGCGGGTCATGAGGCTTGTTAATGCTGCCATTGTTCTCGGCTTTTCTTGGCCGAGGTGTCTGGCAAGCCATTCATCGTGGACGCTATGCTTAAAAGCTGCCAAGGCTTCGGCGTCCGGACAGTCGACTATTTGGTTCTTTTTAGTAAGAAACCTGTTCCAAAGCTTTCGGGCTGACTCTCTGGGCTGTTGAGTAATATGACTCAAATCGTCCGCATCCGGAGGTCGGACATAAGTCCCTTGAAAATTTGCTCGAAAAGAGTCTTCGAGCTCTTCCCAGCTTCCAATGGAGTTTCCGGGAGGCTTTTAAGCCAGTGTCGAGCTGGCCCTTTGAGCTTGAGGGGTAAGTACTTGATGGCATGGAGATCATCTCCTCGAGCCATATGGATATGGAGGATATAGTCCTCAATCCAGACCCTAGGGTCTGTTGTCCCGTCGTATGCCTCTATGTTTACGGGTTTGAATCCCTCTGGAAATTCATGGTCCAGCACCTCATCGGTGAAACGTAGGGGGTGTGCGGCACCACTGTATCTGGGTGTACCATGTTGTTCGGATGTTTGTTGTGTTGCGTTGTATGCTGGAGCGTGCTTGCGTGGTCCGTAGATGGATCTGGTTGCGCCGTCCTTTTGATGCGAGCCCTCGCGTGGATTGCGTATTGGCTTATGTGCGGCGTTGTTTGCCGCTCTATATTGGCCATGAGGTCGTCTATCCAGCTAGGTGGCCGTTTTAATTTTTGGTTGCGGGGGATCTAAGGCCTCCTCATCGAATTCAGGTAGCAACTTCCGCTTCGGGTAGCTCTTGGTGTGGCAATTACCGCCGTACTTCGCTGCTGTGTTGAGTACTTTACTCCATCTGATTTTAAGTGTGTCTTGCGCAGCCTTGAGCCTTTGCTTCTGCTTTTTTAGACTCCTCGCGGTGGCAACGAGCCTTTGATGGGCACTCTGTTGCTCCGGGTGTCTGTCCGGTGTGATGTCGTCCGGACTATTATCTTTGACAAAATCGGGTTGTTCGGTTTGATTCTCCGTGTTGCCGTGGTCCGGCGATGGTTCACCCTGCTCTAACACTGGGTCTGTATGATCGTTCTTTCTGCCGAGGCGAGATTTGGAGTGGCGCTTACGCCGCCGCTTTGACTGCTTCTCGAGGGGACAACCCTTCGTTGCGTCCTTCTGTTCCTCGTCGTCTTTTTCTTTTGGTGTGTCCACCATGTATACGTCATGTGATGAAGTGGGCGTCCAGTGCCCTGTGGGCAGTGGTTCCTGTTCGTATCCTGCATCATCGTCCATACCATCGATGTCTTCGGAGTCGAAGTTGAGCATGTCAGTTAGGTCATCGACAGTGGCTACTAAGTGGGTGGTGGGTGGGCGGTGAATTTTGACGCCATCCTGAAAGTGCGTTATATCGACTAGAGGGGGGGTGAATAGGCGATTTTTATGAAAGTCTTCAAAGCGTGGAAGTTATGAAGACAAACGATAGAAATAAACCTATTACCCTGCAGCGGAAGGTAGACTACACTAGGCAAGCCATAGTCAAGCATTCAATAGAGTGAAAGCACAATGACTAATAGCAGCAATGTAGTAAGGATCAGGTAGGAAGATATTGTGAAGCCACAGAGAACACGCAGTCACTCAGTGAAGACAAAAGATAGTGCGAACATACAATGACTTCACAAGGAGTAACAGTAAGTAAAGGGAAGGGAAGATGAAACCAGTGACTCGCTGAAGACAATGATTTGTTGGACCAGTTCCAGTTGCTGTGACAACTGTACGTCTGGTTAGGGCGGCTAGGTATTTAAACCTTAGGACACACAGTCCTGAACACGCAGCTCAGGACACCCAGTCCTCACCATATTCCCCTTGAGCTAAGGTCACACAGACCTCGCCCAATCACTCTGGTAAGTCTTCAAGGTGGACTCCCAAACCTTCACAGACTTCGTTCACCGGCAATCCACAATGTCTCTTGGATGCTCAGAACGCGACGCCTAACCGGCTGGAGGATGCACAGTCCTCAAGTGTAATAAGTCTTCAGATCACACAGATAAGAAGACTTAAGTGATGCCTAATTCTCTTTGGCTCTGGGTGGTTAGGGCTTTATCCTCGCAAGGAATTCTCTCTCAAAGGCTTCGAGGTGGGTTGCTCTCAAACGACAAAAGCCGTACTCTGAATTTGAGCAGCCAACCGTTTATGGTTGTAGGGGGTGGGCTATTTATAGCCACTTGGCAACCCGACCTGATTTGTCCGAAATGACCCTGGGTCACTAAGGAACTGACATGTGTTCCAACGGTCAGATTTCAAACTCACACGGCAACTTTACTTGGGCTTCAAGCAAAGCTGACTTGCCCGACTCTGGACAAGATTCGCTCTCAAAGTCTTCACTCGAAGACATAGGTTTTGTTTAAGCATCACTTCAGTCATTCTGACTGGTTCTCTTGGACCCCACTTAACAGTACGGTGGTTCCTATGACTCAACACAGAAGAAAGAGAACTACGAAAGATCTAAGTCTTCGAGCTCCATAGGCTTCATGTGGTGTCTTCTCTTGTCATAGTCTTCAATGTGAATATCTTCATATACCACCTTTGACTTCAATGTCTTCATACATTTTTAGGGGTCATCTCTGGTAGGAAAACCGAATCAATGAGGGACTTCTACCTGTGTTATCCTGCAATTCTCACAAACACATTAATCCCTCAACTAGGTTTGTCGTCAATACTCCAAAACCAACTAGGGGTGGCACTAGATGCACTTACAATCTCCCCCGTTTTGGTGATTGATGACAAACTAGTTGAAGTTTTCAACGGGGAATATAATCTATGAAATTGTAAAGGATAAGGAATTGTCTTCATAAGTTGCAAGGGCTCCCCCTGAAGATGTGCATATAAGTAATTTGCTTTTGGAATGCAAATGCACATGGCAGGTTGTACTTGTGGAGATCCACTTCAACTTATGATGACAATCCACTATGCATGTGAAAGTATATGAAGATAATGACATGCATAATGGAAAATGGACGTCTGCAGAATGATCTAAGTGCAGAATTTATCGTCGCACATGCAGAATTTATCATCGCAACACAAGGTGGCAGATAAGTAGCAGACGACCATCGAGTTTAAGTGTTACAACTCAAAGAACCAAATGTAGCAAAATGAGAGTTGTAAGCACGAAGCAAAATATAAATCACCCACCCATATGGACCCGCTTGAAGACTATCAACCTCATATGCTTCTCCCCCTTTTGTCAGTAAGGACCAAAAAGGTTTGAAGACATAGAGCATCTACTCATTCCCATGAGGAGTAGGTGAAGCAGCAAGGTCATTGGTGGTGTTTGGCGGTGCTGAAGAGCTTGGAGCAGAGTCGAAGCGTGCTGAAGGAGGTGGCGGTGAAGTAGCATGTCTTCATCCTTGATTACTCTGGCATTCACAGTTGCAGCTGAGGAAGAGAACTCAGAGTCTTCAAGGGATGGAGTTTGTCGCAGCACTGCCCTTCGAGGAGGTGTGGAGTCAAACTTGAATCGCTTAGTGAAGCCATCCTCTTGAAGATCATCTTCAGAACACATCAGCGTTAGCCCTTTCCATGTGCGGCGAGAGGTTTCATGGGCAACAAAAGCATTCTTGGTGGCAAGATTGCGAATGCGATTAACATCCACCAAGAGGCTTTGCATCTGACGCTTCAGCCAGTCATGATGCCTATCCTGTTTCTGATGAAGAGCCACAAGAAGCTCTCGGTCGTTGAGAACACGAGTGCGCTTCTTGAGTCGTGGAGCAGTTGTACTGTCAGTGGCTTCAGTGAGAGAAGGATGCGGTGCACGTGTAGTGCCAGCCAAAGGATACACACGAGTTACGGCTTCCACGCCTTCAACGTTCTGAGTGAAACTTTGATGCTCTGCATTCTGAAGACTGAGAGGTTCCTTGTCAGGCTCAGGATAGATGGCTTCAATAGACATATCCACATCAGGCAAAAATATCCGATGGTTGCGGGCCGAGGGCTGATATGAGATAGCGGAGTGAAGTTTGATCAGCCGCATCACCCAAGGGGCGTAGAACTTCAAACCAAACAGATCAGAGCCAGATGCAGCAAGTTGGCGAATGAAGAAATCCTGTGTATTGAAGCATTTTCCATGAAGAATGTAGAAGACCAAAGTCTTCATTGCACCTTCCAGCTTGGCATGGGGAGAATGTCCTTTGATTGGCCAGAGAGTTTGCCTTATGATGTGATAAATGGTTCTGGGCAGATACTCAAGGTCTTCAACGAAGAACTCCGTGGGATAAGCAACATCTTGGGGCAATAGCTTCATCATACTGAGCATCTGACTCATATTAGGTTTAGTCTTCTGAAAGATGCTCTCAATAGCTTCACTATGAAGCTGACAGCCATGCTCGTAGAGATCGCCAGGAGTGGGCAAACCAGTGAGCTCAATGATGTCAAAGGCTTTGGCTTCGTGATGAACGTTTCCTGTCATCCACTCCAGGACCCAAGTCTTCGGATCTCTGCTATACCCGCGGATGTGAAGTGTGGCATAAAATTGGAGCAACAACTCTTCATTCCAATGCTCTTGGTCAGTAACGAACGGCAGCAATCCAACTTCTTTGAAGCAATCCAGAGCTTCTTCCAGACAGGGCAAACCAGCTATAGCTTCAATGTCAAGACGCTTGTGGGGGAAGATGCGACCTTGATTGTATAGAATGCAGGAGTAATAGCTTCGCTGCGGATAGCTCCAGAACCGATCAGATGATATCCTTTCCCGTGAGTAGGGGTTCCTGGAGCTATTGAAGAATGTGTTGTCTGCTCTGAAGCCATTGATATTGAAGGATCCAGGTGCTGATGCAGGACCTGGGAACCTGGGCAATCTTGGGATTGGCTTTTGTACCTGAGGCCTGTGCTCAACATGATAGTCGAACTGGGGACCAGCAGCAGGTGCAGGAACAGAAGCAGTGGGATCAGTGGCTTCGCTGACTTCTGATGCTTTTGTTGGGGAGGGCTCCACATTAGCTTCAGCCATGACAGCGTCAGTGGCTTCATTGGTGGTGGTGGTGGCAGCCTCAAGATTTTCAACCACCACTTGACGAGCTGGAGGGTCGGTCACAATCACATTCTCCTTGAGAACCGCTTCTTGGTGGGACAAGGGAGTAGCAGCTTGTGGGACTTCTTCTTCATCGGCTGATGCAGCCGGAATGTCTTCAGCAGATTCAGCTTCAGACGCAGAGACTGGAGGCCTTGGTCCTTTGCGAAGCCTGCGCAACGCAGGTGACGCCTGTGTAGTTGGAGTTGGCAGGGCCTCAAAGTCTTCTTCCTCTTGTGGGCGATCAGCCCATGAAGCATCCTGAGCGATTGGCGTTAGAGGACGACCAATGCTGATGAGTTCGCTGTGCTCGAGCTGAGGAAGGACTGCACCATCTTCTACATGGTCATGGTGACCAATGTCTTCGGCAGCGATGGGATCAGCTGCTGGAAAGTCTTCAGCTTCATGAGCCTCTGTGAAAGCAGGCTCATGGATTGTCAGTTGGCGTTCAGCGTCAGGACGAACCATAGAAATGGGTTCAACAATCAAAGGCTCTGTGGGAGCAGTCCGTTCTTTCTTTGTCTTCCTCTTCTTCTTAGAGGGGGCAGTAGCAGAGGCTTCAGGATGTTTCCTCTTCCTGGCTTCAGCCTCAGCAGTCCTCGTCTTCTTCAGCTCTGAAGCGGTTGACCGGCTTTTTGGCTTCGAGTCAGTCATTCTAGTTGGGAAGACAATGGGATCTGCTTTCTGCCTTGGTGCGTCGGGTTTAGCCGTAGCGGGCTTCTTCTTCTTCTTTGCGGCCATCCTGGGGTTGATGCCAGGACACCCAAGGGCCTTGCGCTTCTCAGCCTCATTGTAGGCTTGCACACATCTGTCAGCCAGAACCTTCATGCGCTCACGCGAACCCTGAGATTCTGCACGTTTCTTGAGAAAGGCTTCCTTGAGCTCGTGCAGCATAATCTTGAAGTTCTTCACCTCTTGCACACTGAGCTTGGCCATATGCTTCTTGAACTGAGATTTCTCAAAGTCAATCTTCTGCTTCAGTTCAACAATGCGTTGGGTGATAGCTAGCTCTGAAGCAATGGCGCCATGGAAGGCGACACTGAGGCCAATGCGTAGTTGCAGATCTTCGAAGCTGATGTTTGGCGTGTCAAACCACTCGTCAATGAAGTTGTGGATGATGGTTACATCAAAGAGAGGCAGATCATTGAAGATTTCTGCTTCTTCTTTGCTCTTGATGAGTTGCTCAAGAACGTCATCTGCAAGATCTTCTTCACTTGACAGATCAATGGCATCATTGCGTAGAATGGCAGCAGCTGTTAGCTCTTGGCCGGTGTGTGGCAGAGGCATCTTGACCTTCTGGGGCTTGGAGATGCGTGATAAATCTTCGGACTGCACACTGTCTTCAGGAGGTGCAGTTGCCAGTGGCTTCGCCCGTGAGATTTTTGGTGAAGGGGCAGGCTTTGAAGCTTTAGGCTTCTTCAAATTCTTTGGCTTCGGCGCTGCAGGCGCTTCATCTGATTCAGCGTCAGCTGCAGGCTCATTCACTGCAGTCCCTTGAACCAAGATATGGGTGATGAGGCCTTCAAGGTTGTAGAAAGGACCGACGACATTGGGTTTTGCATCTCGTGTGCCATCAGCCCTTGGAGCTGAGGGACCAGGGTTGAAGTCTAGTCCCAATGTCTTCTTGTTTTGCTTTGCTGAGCCCTAGGCAAACTGGAAGTTGCGCTTGAATAGAATGTCGTCATGACACCATAGTAGTGACGATGGGTGTGCATCAACAGGCTATGGCCCACGGACCATGCAGGGATAGAAGCCATGTTTAATGGCTTCATCTCTTGACCTGGGTTGAAGATTCTTGTATAGGATGTCTCCCCACGGTCTCCTGATGGCATTTTTCTCAGCATATTCCTGGGTTACAAATCGGTATTTGAACCATTGTTCTGCCCAATATCTTCGAATCCATTGGATTCGGGTATTGCGCTGATTGTAATCCTCTTCAGGATCTGTCTTGTACAGTTCTGAGAGGTCATCTGGCAGATATTTAGATGTTTCTCCACGACGCTTTCTGCCACCCTTCCTTGCTGATTTCTCTGAAGCCATGAACTTTAAACTGAAAGGCTTCAACACGTTCAAAGGCTTCAAAGATTTTCGCTTGCTGGACAAACATGAACTTGCTTCGGGAGAATTTATATGATCCTGTAAGAATTCTGCAAATGAATGCAGACTATGAGAACCAAGGGATTCTCCCACGGACATGTACCTGTGACAGCATTAAGGTGCGAGGGAAGGGGAAGAGGTCATATGCATTCTCAAAAGATTTTGAATATAAATCAGTTTAGAAGACATTGACCTCATCGTGCGAAGACATTCACTCATAGATAAGGAGTTGGTTCCAGATTTGTACGAATCTAGAGATCGGTACAAGTGAGGAATCTAACTACTTTGTGAAGTACAAGTGAATATACTAGGCATGTTATGAGATCCAGTATGAGAGAGATCTAACTTGTGTGAATAGAAACTGCTTGTGGTAGAAAGTGACAAAGCCATAGGATCAACGGTGCCGTAAAAAGGAAGTTTTATTTACCTACACTAAGAACTGCTAGATGGAGTGGAAGATGAGGCCGAGTAGTTCGATCTTCCGTGCCCTAACTTGGCGATAGAGGACACCTATGGCGACGGCGGAGAGGACGATGTCCGCGGTCGGCGTGAAGACAGCGTCAGAGAGGTTGCGGCAGCGAAGCACTTCGTTGCCGGCGTCGTCGAGGGCTAGTGGTGGCGCTAGGGTTCGTGTGAGAGTGGAAGAAGAGATAATGACCGCCGTGAAGTGTGTATTTATAGGTATAGGGGCGGCACTGCATTATTACACAGGTGCCCCTGGCGATTCGCATCTGAGGAACACGTGGCCATTATGCAGAATTTTGGGGTTTGTTCCACGTCCCACGCACGCCTGGATTGTCGGGTGGTCGTTCCTACTTCTCCGGGTTTCATGTGGAGGAATGAGCATTGAAAGTGGACTTAAGGTTTCTCTTTGTATCTTCTGCTGACAAGGACGCAGAGGAGACATTCGATAGTTTCAATAGAATGCATATGATTTGGAAAGATAGAGTTTGAGATACCGAACTTCTTCAGGCAATCTTTGAGATACTTCTCTTGAGATATGAAGATGCCGTTGCGTTGCTGTCGTATTTGAAGACCGAGAAAGAACTTCAGCTCTCCCATCATAGACATTTGATATTGCTCTTGCATCATATATCCAAACTCTTCACTATACTTCTGATTGGTGCAGCCGAAGATAATGTCATCCACATATATTTGGCACACAAACAGTTCACCATCATATGTCTTCATGAAGAGAGTGGGGTCGAGAGAACCAGGTATGAAGCCTTTGCTCTTCAGGAAGTATTTGAGTGTGTCATACCAGGCCCGAGGGGCTTGTTTGAGGCCATACAGTGCCTTGTTGAGCTTGTATACCATGTCAGGATGTTTTGGATCTTCAAAGCCAGGAGGTTGTGCAACATACATTTCTTCTTCAATCTTGCCATTGAGGAAGGCGCTCTTCACATCCATTTGATAAAGAAGTATGTTGTGATGATTTGCATAGGCCAGCAGTATGCGTATGGCTTCAAGTCTAGCCACAGGAGCAAATGTTTCATCGAAGTCAATGCCTTCCACTTGAGTATATCCTTGAGCAACGAGACGAGCTTTGTTTCTGACAACTTGACCAAGCTCATCTTGCTTCTTGCGGTATATCCATTTGGTGCCTATTATGTTGTGCTTCCGAGGATCGGGACGCTTGACCAGTTCCCATACATTATTCAGCTCAAACTATTGAAGCTCGTCTTGCATAGCTTGAATCCATTCAGGTTCCATGAAGACTTCTTCAACTTTCTTGGGTTCTGTTATTGAGACGAATGCAAAGTGCCCACAGAAATTTGCTAGCTGAGTTGCCCTTGAACGAGTGAGTGGACCGGGTGCATTGATGCTATCAATTATTCTTTCAATCTGCACTTCATTGGCAACGCGAGGATGTACAGGGCGAAGATTTTCCTCTTGCTGATCATTGTCGTTGTTAGAAGGAATGTCTTCAGGCTGAGCATTGTCTTCATGTTGATCAGGTGCTGAGATGATAAGTTCTTCTTCAGGATGAGCTTCAAAAGGTATATTTTCTCCAGTTCCCATTAGCTTAATTGATTCACTGGATGGAACTTCATCTAGCACATTTGGCAGTTGCTCTCTTTGTGAACCGTTGGTCTCATCGAACCGCACATCCACTGTTTCAACCACTTTTTAATGAAAGAGATTGAAGACTCTGTACGAGTGTGAATCCTTTCCATATCCAAGCATAAAACCCTCATGTGCTTTTGGTGCAAACTTTGAGGTGTGATGTGGGTTCTTGATCCAGCACCTGGCGCCAAATACTCTGAAGTAACTGACATTTGGCTTCTTGCCAGTAAGGAGCTCATAAGATGTCTTGTTCAGAAGCTTGTGAAGATAAACACGATTGATTGTATGGCATGCAGTATCAATGGCTTCAGGCCAGAATTTTCTTGGAGTCTTGTATTCATCTAGCATCGTTCTGGCCATCTTAATGAGTGTTCTGTTCTTGCGTTCGACGACCCCATTCTGCTGTGGCATGTACGGGGCTGAGAATTCATGTGTGATGCCCAAGGTATCAAGATATGTATCAAGGCCAGTGTTCTTGAATTCAGTGCCATTGTCACTTCTGATATGCTTTATCTTGGCGCCATAGTTGTTCATTGCTCGATTGGCGAAGCATCTGAAGACATCCTGCACTTCAGTCTTGTAAAGGATTATGTGCACCCAAGTATATCTAGAATAATAATCAACAATGACAAAGCCATAGAGACAAGCAGTAGTAGTAAGAGTTGAGTAATGACTGGGACCGAAAAGATCCATGTGAAGCAGTTCGAAGGGTCGAGTAGTGGTCATGATTGTCTTTGAGGGATGTTTGGCCCTCGTCATCTTTCCTGCCTCACAGGCACCGCATAAGTGATCTTTCTTGAACTTGATGCCCTCGATGCCTATGACATGCTTCTTCTTTGCCAGGGTGTGGAGGTTCCTCATGCCAGCATGCCCAAGCCTCCGATGCCAAAGCTAGCATTCTGAAGCCTTTGCTAGAAGACATACGGCAAGCTGTGGTCCTGCTGAGAAATCTACCATGTACAAATCATCTTTTCGATACCCTTCAAATACTAGAGACTTGTCAGATTCCATTAGAACAAGGCAACGATATTTTCCAAATATTACGATCATGTTTAAATCGCAAAGCATTGAGACAGACATTAAGTTGAAGCCAAGGGATTCAACAAGCATGACTTTATCCATGTGTTGATCCCTTGAGATTGCAACTCTACCTAGACCCAATACCTTACTTTTACCAGTGTCAGCAAATGTGATGTGACTCTTGTCAGATGGACGTGAGGTTGAGTCCATAAGAATGCTTCTTTTGCCAGTCATGTGATTTGTACACCCACGTAAGTGCATCTAGTGCCACCCCTAGTTGGTTTTGGAGTATTGACGACAAACCTAGTTGAGGGACTAATGTGTTTGTGAGAATTGCAGGATAACATAGGTAGAAGTCCCTCATTGATTCGGTTTTGCTACCAGAGATGACCCGTAAAAATGTATGAAGACATTGAAGTCAAAGGTGGTATATGAAGATATTCACATTGAAGACTATGACAAAAGAAGACACGATATGAAGCCTATGGAGCTCGAAGACTTAGATCTTTCGTAGTTCTTTTTCTTCTGTGTTGAGTCATAGGAACCACCGTACTGTTAAGTGGGGTCCAGGAGAACCAGTCAGAATGACTGAAGTGATGCCTAAACCAAAAACCTAAGTCTTCGAGTGAAGACAATGAGAGCAAATCTTGTCCAGAGCCGGGCAAGTCAGCTTTGCTTGTAGCCCAAGTAAAGTTGCCATGAGAGTTTGAAATCTGACTGTTGAGACACGTGTCAGTTCCTTAGTGACCCAGGGTCATTTCGGACAAATCAGGTCGGGTTGCCAAGTGGCTATAAATAGCCCACCCCCTACAACCATAAATGGTTGGCTGCTCAGATTTCAGTGCACGGCTTTTGTCATTTGAGAGCAACCCACCTCGAAGCCTTTGAGAGAAAATTCCTAGCGAGGAGAAAAGCCCTAACCACCCAGAGCCAGAGTAAATTAGGCATCACTTAAGTCTTCTTGTCTGAGTGATCTGAAGACTTATTTCACTTGAGGACTGTGCATCCTCCAGACGGTTAGGCGTCGCGTTCAGAGCATCCAAGAGACATTGTGGATTGCCAGTGAACGAAGTCTGTGAAGGTTTGGGAGTCTACCTTGAAGACTTACCAGAGTGATTGGGCAAGGACTATGTGACCTTAGCTCAAGGAGAATACGGCGAGGACTTGGTGTCCTGAGCTGCGTGTTCAGGACTGGGTGTCCGGGACTATGTGTCCTAAGGTTTAAATACCTAGCCGCTCCAACCAGACGTACAGTTGTCAAAGCAACTGGAACTGGTCCAACACATCATTGTCTTCAACGAGTCACTGGTTTCATCTTCACTTCCTTTTACTTACTGTTACTCATTGTGAAGCCATTGCATGCTTGCTATACCTTTTGTCTTCACAACGTAACTGTATGATTTGTTTGGCTTCATAACTTCTTCCTACCTGATCCTTATTACACTGCAGCTACTTGTCATTGTGCTTTCACTCTATTGAATACTTGACCATGGCTTGCCTAGTGTAATCTAACTTCCGCTGCATAGTGATAGGCTTATCTCTACTGTTTGTCTTCATAACTTCCATGTTTTGAAGACTTTCATAAAAATCGCCTATTCACCCCCCCCTCTAGTCAATATAACGCACTTTCAATTGGTATCAGAGCCAGGTGCTCCCTTGTTCTGTGTGATTCAGTTTAACCACCTGGAGTTTTAGCTATGTCGACTGCAGGGATAATCAAAGTCTCCGTTGCGTGCCCCGTCTTCGATGGAACTGAATATCCCTATTGGAAGAATAAGATGCGTATGCATCTTGAAGCCATTGACGTCGACCTATGCTATGTCGTCGAGAACGGCGTTCCCAAGGCTGGAGAAGGTGTCACTACTGCTGATGTCAAGAAATTCGTTCAACTAGACTCTACTACCAAGAACATCATTTGTGGTCATCTGACCAAAGGACAATATGGCCATGTGAGTGCTTTGAAGACATCCAAGCTGGTCTGGGACTGGCTCTCCAAGGTCAATGAAGGCATCTCAACCCAGAGAGATCAAAGAATCAGTGTCCTTCGCAATCTCTTCAACCGCTTCAAGCGAAATGATAATGAGAATGTCCAGCACACATTTGACAGACTCACTGACATCACAAATGAGCTTCAAGCCCTCGGCGCCACTGAGATTACCAAACACGAAGTCGTCAAAACGCTGCTGAGATCACTTGATAGTTCGTTTGACATCCTAGCCCTGATGATTCAAGAACGTCCTGATTTCAAGACACTCGATCCATATGACATACTTGAGAGGCTCAACACACATGAGTTTCAGCTTTCTAAGAAAAGAGATATCTACGGTCCAAACTATGGGCGAACTCGTGCCTTGAAGGCAAAAGCTGTTTCCTCATCTGAAGAAGAATCTGACAGCAGTTCTGATGATCCTGCAGACATTGGAAGGGAACTTGCAATGCTTGTGAAGAAGTTCCAAAAGTTCACCAAGAAGAAAGGCTTCAGAAACTCTTCACGATCAAGCTCAAGGAATGATGAAGCTTCTGCTCATGACTACAAGAAGAAAACATGCCACAAGTGCAAGAAAACTGGACACTTCATCTCTGAGTGTCCATAGTGGGACAATGAGAATAGAAGGAAGAAGAAGAGCAAGGAATATGACTCTGACGACAAGAAGAAGAAGAAATACTCAAAGTCTTCTTCCAAGTCTTCCTCAAAGTCTTCATCACACAAGAAGAGCTCATCTGGCAAGGCACGTGCATTTGTTGGCAAGGAAATGGATTCTGAGGAGGAATCCGCTTCTGAGGAGGCAGAGGTGGAGTCTAAGGAGGAGTCTGATTTTGGCATTGCAAGTCTGGCCACAGCATACGTCGCCAAGTCCATCTTCAACACTGAAGACAATAACTTCATCACCGACACCGATGCAAATGACAAGGACGACTCCACTCCTACCTACTACTTCATGGCACGCGGTGCCAAGGTAAACACACACACTACTCGCTATCAAACATCCAGTGACGATGACTCTGATTGTGATTCAAAACCCAGTTACAAAACACTTGCTAAAATTGCAACAGAACAACAAAAGGCCATGGAACATATTCAAAAACTGTTAGACAGAAGCGATGATCTGTTGGGTGCTGAAATGACTCGATCTGAATCCTTAATTGAAGACATAAAAAATCTTCACGTTAAGTATCAGGAACTTGAAGATCGTCTTGATACTCTCTCAACAACTCATGAAAAGCTTTCCTATGATTATCTTCAAAGGAAGCAAGAACTTGAGAAATTGAGAGCGGCTCATGAAGATCTTCAACAGGAAAACGAGTCACTTCGCGCCGAACAGATCAGTTCCGCCCAGGAAGGATTTGAACCACCATGTCTTAAATGCATTGAGCGTGATAATGCTACTTCTGTTGCTGAATGTTCCACTGCTACTGCTGTTGCAATATCTTCAACTGTTGATGTGGTAACTAACCCCTCTGCTGAGGATACCATTGCTATTGCTGATGAGAATGCTAGGTTGAAGACATTGCTTGAAACGGGGATGTACAAAAGTCTTAAAGGGCATCAGACACTATGTGATGTCCTCAAAAAGCAGATTCTGAACCGAAACCCGAGGAAAGAGGGTGTTGGGTTCGTAAGGAAAATGAATGCTGATGGCTCTTACTAGAAACCTGAGCAGTACCCCAAAACCACGTGGGTTGCTGCAAAGGAACCTTCAGCATATCCATCCAATCTATCTGGCTTCACTTGTGCTAACCCCATTATCATTGATGAATCCCTTGATGCAAACTATAAACTGTTTAAGAATCGGAATGGTGAAGTGTTTGCCAGGTACATTGATACTAACTGCAGGAATGGACCGCCTATGAAGAAGATCTGGGTTCCGAAAAGGTGTCTGGAGAATCTTCCTGTGAATGTCATCATGACACCTCACGTGAAGAAGACAAACCTCAGACCAAAGGCTTCATACGGTCCAAAGGCTTCATACAGACAGAGGACTCACCCGAGTCGCACTAACGCAAATGTTTTGCAGGGAAACCATACTCAGGCATATGAATATGAGAGCGGTTCATCAAACCGCCATGTTCATAATACCAAGAACTACCGTTTATTCTTATGAGTACTATTGTCCGCCTGCAAGATTGTTTGCTAGGGCTCCAAAGCCAAAGTTCTCAGATGCTGCACTTAGACTTATTGCTTCTAAACCACCCTTGAAGATGTGGGTGGTTAAGAAGGCTTAACTCTCTTTTGCAGGGAAAGGTCTCCAGCAGAAAACCAAAATCTTCTGACGCTATTGCTGGGGACCTTAAAAATCTTGTAGGGCGCAAGATAAAATGGCCGAATGGCATCATTATGTACTTCGTTCCTGAATCGCATGCTACTCTCCCTATTAGTCCTAGTCTGGATCTAAGCTTTCATAACCCACTGGTTCGTCAAATGTTTTTGCTTCACAATTCTCTTCGTGAAGCCTATCCCCCTAACTGCACTGTAGGGTACGACACCAGCGTCTTCAAAGTCTTCAGAATGGATTATTGACAGTGGATGTACAAATCACATGACTGGCAAAAGAAGCCTTCTTATGGACTCAAACTTGCGTCCATCTGACAAGAGCCACATCACATTTGCTGACACTGGTAAAAGTAAGGTATTGGGTCTAGGTAGAGTTGCAATCTCAAAGGATCAACACATGGATAAAGTCATGCTTGTTGAATCCCTTGGCTTCAACTTAATGTCTGTCTCAATGCTCTGCGATTTGAACATGATCGTAATGTTTGGAAAATATCGTTGTCTTGTACTAATGGAATCTGACAAGTCTCTAGTGTTTGAAGGGTATCGAAAAGATGATCTGTATGTGGTAGATTTCTCAGCAGGGCCACAACTTGCAGTATGTCTTCTTGCAAAAGCTTCAGAATGCTGGCTTTGGCATCGAAGGCTTGGGCATGCTGGCATGAGGAACCTCCACACCCTTGCGAAGAAGAAGCATGTCATAGGCATCGAGGGCGTCAAGTTCAAGAAAGATCACTTATGCGGTGCCTGTGAAGCAGGGAAGATGACGAGGGCAAAACATCCCTCGAAGACAATCATGACCACTACTCGACCCTTCGAACTGCTTCACATGGATCTTTTCGGTCCCACTCATTACTCAACTTTTACTACTACTGCTTGCCTCTATGGCTTCGTCATTGTTGATGATTACTCTAGATATACTTGGGTGCACATAATCCTTTACAAGACTGAAGTGCAGGATGTCTTCAGACGCTTCGCCAATCGTGCTATGAACAATTTTGGCGCCAAGATAAAGCACATTAGAAGTGACAATGGGACTAATTTCAAGAACACTGGCCTTGATACATATCTTGATACCTTGGGCATCACACATGAATTCTCAGCTCCGTACACGCCACAGCAGAAAGGCGTCGTCGAACGCAAGAACAGAACACTCATTGAGATGGCCAGAACGATGCTAGATGAATACAAGACTCCAAGAAAATTCTGGACTGAAGCCATTGACACTGCATGCCATACAATCAATCGTGTTTATATTCACAAGCTTCTGAACAAGACATCTTATGAACTCCTAACTGGCAAGAAGCCAAATGTCAGTTACTTCAGAGTATTTGGCGCAAAGTGCTGGATCAAGGACCCACACCACATCTGAAAGTTTGCACCAAAAGCACATGAGGGTTTTATGCTTGGATATGGAAAGGATTCGCACTCCTACAGAGTCTTCAATCTCTTTCATTACAAAGTGGTTGAAACAATGGATGTGCGGTTCGATGAGACAAATGGTTCACAAAGAGAGCAACTGCCAAATGTGCTAGATGAAATTCCAGCTAGTGAATCAATCAAGCTAATGGGAACTGGAGAGATCATACCTTCTGAAGCTCATCCTAAAGAAGAACTTATCATCTCAGCACCTGATCAACATGAAGACAATGCTCAGCCTGAAGACATTCCTCCCAATAACAACACAGATCAGCAAGAGCAAAGTCTTCGCCCCGTACATCCTCGTGTTGCCAATGAAGTGCAGATTGACAAAATAATTGACAGCATCAATGCACCTGGTCCACTCACTCGTTCAAGGGCAACTCAGCTAGCAAATTTCTGTGGGCACTTCGCATTCGTCTCAATATCATAACCCAAGAAAGTTGAAGAAGCCTTCATGGAACCTGAATGGATTCAAGCTATTCAAGAAGAGCTTCAACAGTTTGAGCTGAATAATGTATGGGAACTGGTTAAGCGTCCTGATCCACGGAAGCACAACATAATAGGCACCAAATGGATATACCGCAACAAGCAAGATGAGCATGGTCAAGTTGTTAGAAACAAAGCTCGTCTCGTTGCTCAAGGATATACTCAAGTGGAAGGCATTGACTTCGATGAAATGTTTGCTCCTGTGGCTAGGCTTGAAGCCATACGCATACTGTTGGCCTATGCAAATCATCATAACATACTTCTACATCAAATGGATGTGAAGAGTGCCTTTCTCAATGGCAAGATTGAAGAAGAAGTGTATGTTGCACAACCGCCTGGCTTTGAAAATCCAAAACATCCTGACATGGTATACAAGCTCAACAAGGCGCTGTATGGCCTCAAACAAGCCCCTAGGGCCTGGTATGACACACTCAGATACTTCCTGAAGAGCAAAGGCTTCATACCTGGTTCCCTAGATCCCACTCTTTTCACGAAGACATATGATGGTGAACTGTTTGTGTGCCAAATATATGTGGATGACATTATCTTCGGCTGCACAAATCAGAAGTACAGTGGAGAGTTTGGATATATGATGCAAGAGCAATATCAGATGTCCATGATGGGGGAGCTGAAGTTCTTCCTTGGTCTTCAAATACGACAACAACGCAATGGCATCTTCATATCTCAAGAGAAGTATCTCAAAGATTGCCTGAAGAAGTTCGGTATGCAAGACTGCAAAGGCTTCACAACACCAATGCCAGCCAAACATCATCTGGGTCCCGACGACAATGGTAAAGAGTTCGATCAAAAGGTATACCGCTCCATGATTGGTTCTTTGCTCTATTTATGTGCATCTAGGCCAGATATTATGCTTAGTGTTTGCATGTGTGCTCGATTTCAAGCGGCACCAAAGGAATCGCATCACTTAGCTGTGAAGCGAATTCTTCGATATTTGGCTCACACCCCAACTCTAGGATTATGGTATCCAAAGGGCTCAGAGTTTGATTTGGTTGGATTCTCGGATGCTGATTATGCTGGTGACAAAGTTGATCGCAAGTCTACATCAGGCACATGTCACTTTCTGGGACGATCACTTGTATGTTGGTCTTCAAAGAAGCAGAACTGTGTATCTCTCTCCACTGCTGAATCTGAATACATTGCTGCTAGATCTTGCTGCGCTCAGCTTCTGTGGATGAAGCAAACACTCAAGGACTATGGCATTCATCTGAAGCAAGTGCCACTTTACTGCGACAACGAAAGCGCCATCAAAATTGCCAACAACCCAGTTCAGCACTCGAAGACAAAGCACATTGAAATTCGTCATCACTTTCTCAGAGATCATGTTGTGAAGGAAGACATTGATATCATACACGTCAACACTGAAGAGCAATTGGCAGATATCTTCACCAAGCCCTTGGATGAGAAGATGTTTTGCAAGTTACGATGTGAGCTAAATATCCTGGAATCCTCAAATGTCCTGTGATCAGGCACACATCCTAACCCTTATGCATATTGATGACTTAGATGTGCAACACACGAAGTAAAGTATATCTTCAATCAATGAAGACATACATTCTAAGTGTGAATACATTAACGTGGAATTTTACTTCGGAGCGCCACGATAATTGTGCGCCGTGTCTGGGTCTAATACTTCCTATACGGTGGGTAACGCCACCACCAAACGTTCTATTTTGAAGTGTTTCACTCATGGCGTTACCTTGCAATGTCTTCACATTTGGTTTGGCTTCGAACTCAACATGTCTTCATGATTATATTCACTACGTTGATTATATAGATATATATATATATATACTAGTGTTCTGTCCTCTACAGCATTCACTTATAGCTATGTCTTCTTGTTTGAATCTTTTGAACTAAGTGAATGTGATCGGACCCCAAACTTCTCTATGCTTTCGATCTCAAACTCTATCTCTCCAAGTCATATGCATTCTATTGAAACTTTCGAATGTCTTCTCTGCATCCTTGTCAGCAGAAGACACAGAGACAACATTTAAGTCCGTTTTCAATGCTCATTTATCCACATGAAATCCGGAGAAGTAGGAACGACCACCCATCAATCCAGGCGTGCGTGGGACGTGGAACTGCCCCCAAAATACCGCATGATGGCCACGTTCCTCAGATGCGAATCGCCAGGGGCACCTATGTAATAGCGTAGTGCCGCCCCTGCGACTATAAATTCACACTTACCGCGGTCATTATCTTCTTCTTCCACCCTCGCACGAACCCTAGCGCCACCGCTAGCTCTCGACGACGCCTGCGACGAAGCGCTTCGCTGCCGCAACCTCTCCGATGCCGTCTTCACGCCGATCGCGGACATCGTCCTCTCCGTCGTCGCCGTAGGTGTCTTCCATCGCCAAGTTAAGGCACGGAGGATTGAACTACTCAGCATCATCTCCCACTCCGTCTAGCAGTTCCAAGTGTGGTAAATAAAACTGCCTTTTTACAGCACCATAGATCCTCTGGTTCTGTCACTTTCTACCACAAGAAGTTTCTGTTCACACAAGCTAGATCTCTCTCACACTGCATCTCATAACATGCCTAGTATATTCACTTGTGCTTCACAAAGTAGTTAGATTCCTCACTTGTACTGATCTGTGGATTCGTACAAATCTGGAACCAACTTCTTATCTATGAGTGAATGTCTTCGCACGATGAGGTCAATGTCTTCTAAACTGATTAATCTTCAAAACCTTCTGAGAATGCATATGACCTCTTCCCCTTCCCTCGCACCTTAATGCTGTCACAGGTACATGTCCGTGGGAGAATCCTTCGGTTCTCATAGTCTGCATTCATTTGTAGAATTCCTGCAGCATCACATAAATTCTCCTGAAGCCAGTTCCTGTTGGTCCAGCAAAAGAAAGCCTTTGAAGCCTTTCAAGTTAAAGTTTATGGCTTCAGAAGCAACAGCAAGGAAGGGGGGCAGACAGCGACGTGGAGGAACTTCCAAAGATCTGCCTGAAGAACTGGCAGATATGTATAGAACAGATCCTGAAGAGAATTATGGGCAGCGCAAGACCCGAATCCAATGGATTCGACGCTACTGGGCAGAACAATGGTTCAAATACCGCTTCACAACCCAAGAGTATGCTGAGAAAAGTGCCATCAAAAGACCGTGGGAAGACATCTTATACAAGAACCTTGTACCCAGGTCCAAAGATGAAGCTATTGCCCAAAGCTTCTATCCATGCATGGTTCGTGGGCCACAGCCTGATGATGCACATCCGTCGTCACTACCCTGGTGTCGTGACGACAATCTGTTCAAGCGCAACTTCCGGTTTGCCCAACAATCAGCGAAGCGGAACAAGAAGAAATTTGGTTTAGACTTCAACCCTGGTCCCTCCGCACCAAGGGCAGATGGCACACGCGACGCATAACCCAATATCATCGGTCCGTATGCCAACCTTGAGGGCCTCATCACCCGCATCTTAGTCCAAGGGACTGCCATGAATGACCCTCCAACTGACTCTGAGTCTGATAAAGCTCCTGCTGTACCGAAGCCAAAGCAGTCAAAGAAGCCAGAAGCTTCAAAGCCGGCCCCTTCACCAAAAATCTCAAGGGCGAAGCCATTGGCAACTGCACCTCCTGAAGACAGTGTGCAGTCTGAAGACGTATCCCGCGTCTCCAAGCCCCAGAAGGCCAAGATGCCTCAGCCACACACCAGCAAAGAGCTCACAGCTGCTGCCATTCTGCGCAGCGAAGCCATTGATCTGTCAAGTGATGAAGATCTTGGAGATGACGCTCTCGAGCAGCTCATCAAGAGCAAAGAAGAAGCTGAAATCTTCAACAATTTGCCTCTCTTTGATGTTGCCATCATCCACAACTTCATCGACGAATGGTTTGCCACACCAAACATCAGCTTCGAAGATCTGCAGCTGCCCGTTGGCCTCAGCGTCGCCTTCCAAGGCGCTATTGCTTCAGAACTTGCAATTGCCCAGCGCATTGTTGAACTGAAGCAGAAAATTGATCATGAAAAGGCTCAGTACAAGAAGCATATGGCCAGGCTCAGCGTGTAAGAAGTGAAGAGCTTCAAGGTCATGATGCACGAACTAAAGGAAAACTTTCTGAAGAAGCGTGCAGAAGCTCAAGGTTCGTGGGAGCGAATGAAGACTCTTGCAGACAGATGTGTGCAGGCCTACAATGAGGCCGAGAAGCGCAAGGCACTTGGGTGTCCCGGCATCGACCCCAGGATGGCCGCGAAGAAGAAGAAGAAGAAGAGGCCTGCTATGGCTGAACCAGAGGCACCAAGGCAAGAAGCAGTTCCAATTGTCTTCCCAACTGCAACGACTGGCTCGAAGCCAAAGAGCCGGTCAACCGCTTCAGAGCTCAAGAAGACGCGAACTGTAGAGGCTGAAGCTAGGAAGCGGAAACATACTGAAGCCTCTCCTTCTGCCCCCACTCAGAAGAACCGAAAGATCAAGAAAGCTCGGGCTGCTCCCAAAGAGCCCTTGATGGTTGAACCCCTTTCTGTCGTCCATCCTGACGCAGAACGACAACTGACAATTCATGAGCCTGCTTCCACAGAGGCTCCTGAAGCTGAAGACATACCAGCAGCCGACCCCATCGCTGCTGAAGACATTGGTCATCAGGACAATGTACAAGATGATGCAGCCCTTCCTCAGTATGAACATAGCGAACTCATCAGCATTGGTCGTCCTCTGACGCCAATTGCACAAGATGCGTCATGGGCGGATCGCCCTCAAGAGGAAGAAAACTTTGAGGCCCAGCCCACTCCAACCCCACAGGCGTCGTCTGCGTTCCGCAGGCTTCGCAAAGGTCCAAGGCCTCAAGTCTATGCTGAAGACATTCCGGCTGCATCAGCCGAAGAAAATGAAGAAGTACCACAAGATCCTACTCCCCCGCTACACCATGAAGCAGTTCTCCAGGAGAACGTGCCTAAGTCTGACCCTCCAGCTAGTTGAGTGGAGGCTGAAAATATTGAGGCTGCCACAACCAACACTGAAGCCAATGTGGAGCCCTCCCCACCAAAAGCTTCAGAAGACAGCGAAGCTACTGATCCAGACACTTCTGTTCCTGAGTCTGCTGTAGGTCCTCAATTTGATTACCATGTTGAGCACAGGCCTCATGTCCAGAAGCCAGTCCCACGGCTGCCGAGGTTCCCAGGTCCTGCATCAGCACCTGGATCCTTTAACATCAACAGCTTCAAGGAAGATAATACGTTCTTCAACAGCTCCAAGAACCCCTATTCAAGGGAAAGTATTTCATCAGATAGGTTCTGGAGCTTTCCTCAGCGCAGCTACTATTCATGCATTCTATACAACCAAGGTCGCATCTTCCCGCACAAGCGCCTTGATGTTGAAGCCATTGCTGGTCTGCCCTGTTTAGAGGAAGCATTGGATTACTTCAAGCAAGTGGGTCTGCTGCAGTTTGTAACTGATGAAGAGCACTGGAACGAAGAGCTTCTGCTGCAATTCTATGCCACCGTCCACATCAAAGGATACAACAGAGATCCGAAGACTTGGGCCCTGGAGTGGATGACCGGCAATGTCCATCACGAAGCCAATGCATTTGATATCATTGAGCTCACCGGCCTGCCCACTCCTGGCGAATTCTTCGAGGAAGGCTATCCAGTACACACTGAAGCTCTTGAGAGCATATTCCAGAGGCCTGAACCGAATATGAGTCAGATGCTCTCAATGATGAAGCCATTGCCCCACGATGCTCCTTATCCAACAGAGTTCTTCGTTGAAGACTTTGAGTACCTGCCCAGAACCATCTATCACATTATCTGGCGGACTCTCTGGCCTATCAAAGGGCACTCTCCAAATGCCAAGATCGAAGGTGCAATGAAGACTCTGCTGTTTTGTATCCTTCATGGCAAATGCTTCAACACACAGGACTTCTTCATACGCCAACTAGCTGCATCAGGCTCAGATTTACTTGGTTTGAAGTTCTATGCTCCTTGGGTAATGAGACTGATCAAGCTTCACTCTGCGATCTCATATCAGCCCTCATCCCGCAACCATCGGATCTTCTTGCCAGATGTGGATACCTCTGCTGAAGCTATATATCCTGAGCCTGCCAAGCAACCTTTGAGTCTTCAGAATGCAGAACACCAGAGCTTCACTCAGAACGATGAAGGTGTTGAAGCCATCTCCAGGGTGTATCCTTTGGCTGGCACTACACATGCGCCACACCCTGCTTCAACTGAAGCCACTGACAGTGCAACTGCTTCAAGACCCAAGAAGCGCGCTCGTGTTCTCAATGACCGAGAGCTTCTTGTGGCCCTTCATCAAAAGCAGGATAGGCATCATGACTGGTTGAAGAGACAGATGAAGAGCCTCTTGGTGGATGTCAATCGCATCCGAAATCTTGCCACCAAGAACGCTTTTGTTGCCCATGAAACCTGTCGCCGCACATGGAAAGGGCTATCAATGATATGTACTGAAGCTGAACTTGAAGAGGATGGCTTCACTGAGCGATTCAAGTTTGACACCACACCTCCTAGAAGGGCTGTGATGCGAAGCACACCATCACTTGAAGACTCTGAGTTTTCTTCATCTGCTGCCACAGTCACTGCCAGAATCATTGATGAAGAAGACGATGCTACCTCACCGCCACCTGCTTCAGCACATCCAAGCTCTTCTGCACTGCCAAACACCTCCAACAACCCTGCTGCTCCTGGGAACGAGTAGACACTCTATGTCTTCAAACCTTTTTGGTCCTTGCTGACAAAAGGGGGAGAAGCATATGGGTTGATAGTCTTCAAGCGGGTCCATATGGGCGGGTGCTTTATGTTTTGTTATATTTTGCTTCGTGCTTACAACTCTTGTTTTACATTTGGTTCTTATGAGTTGTAGCACTTAAACCAGATGGTCGTCTGCTACTTGTTTGCCACCCTGTTTTGCGAAGATAAATTCCGCATGTGCGACGATAAATTCCGCACTTATCTCATTCTGCAGACGTCCATTTTCCATTATGCATGTCATTATCTTCATATATCTTCACATGCATAGTGGATTGTCATCATGCTCAAGTGGATCTCCACAAGTACAACCTGCCATGTGCATTTGCATTCCAAAAGCAAATTAACTTGTATGCACATCTTCAGGGGGAGCCCTTGCAACTTATGAAGACAATTCCTTATCCTTTACAATTTCACAAACTATATTCCCCATTGAAAACTTCAACTAGTTTGTCATCAATCACCAAAAAGGGGGAGATTGTAAGTGCATCTAGTGCCACCCCTAGTTGGTTTTGGAGTATTGGCGACAAACCTAGTTGAGGGACTAATGTGTTTGTGAGAATTGCAGGATAACACAGGTAGAAGTCCCTCATTGATTCGGTTTTGCTACCAGAGATGACCCCTAAAAATGTATGAAGACATTGAAGTCAAAGGTGGTATATGAAGATATTCACATTGAAGACTATGACAAAAGAAGACACGATATGAAGCCTATGGATCTCGAAGACTTAGATCTTTCGTAGTTCTTTTTCTTCTGTGTTGAGTCATAGGAACCACCATACTGTTAAGTGGGGTCCAGGAGAACCAGTCAGAATGACTGAAGTGATGCCTAAACCAAAAACCTGAGTCTTCGAGTGAAGACAATGAGAGCGAATCTTGTCCAGAGCTGGACAAGTCAGCTTTGCTTGTAGCCCAAGTAAAGTTGCCATGAGAGTTTGAAATCTGACCGTTGAGACACTGTCAGTTCCTTAGTGACCCAGGGTCATTTCGGACAAATCGGGTCGGGTTGCCAAGTGGCTATAAATAGCCCACCCCATACAACCATAAACGGTTGGCTGCTCAGATTTCAGTGCACGGCTTTTGTCGTTTGAGAGCAACCCACCTCGAAGCCTTTGAGAGAAAATTCCTAGCGAGGAGAAAAGCCCTAACCACCCAGAGCCAGAGTAAATTGGGCATCACTTAAGTCTTCTTGTCTGAGTGATCTGAAGACTTATTTCACTTGAGGACTGTGCATCCTCCAGACGGTTAGGTGTCGCGTTCAGAGCATCCAAGAGACATTGTGGATTGCCAGTGAATGAAGTCTGTGAAGGTTTGGGAGTCTACCTTGAAGACTTACCAGAGTGATTGGGCGAGGACTATGTGACCTTAGCTCAAGGAGAATACGGTGAGGACTTGGTGTCCTGAGCTGCGTGTTCAGGACTGGGTGTCCGGGACTGTGTGTCCTAAGGTTTAAATACCTAGCCGCTCCAACCAGACGTACAGTTGTCACAGCAACTGGAACTGGTCCAACACATCATTGTCTTCAACGAGTCACTGGTTTCATCTTCACTTCCTTTTACTTACTGTTACTCATTGTGAAGCCATTGCATGCTTGCTATACCTTTTGTCTTCACAACGTAACTGTATGATTTGTTTGGCTTCATAACTTCTTCCTACCTGATCCTTATTACACTGCAGCTACTTGTCATTGTGCTTTCACTCTATTGAATACTTGACCATGGCTTGCCTAGTGTAATCTAACTTCCGCTGCATAGTGATAGGCTTATCTCTACTGTTTGTCTTCATAATTCCACGTTTTGAAGACTTTCATAAAAATCGCCTATTCACCCCCCCTCTAGTCGATATAACGCACTGTCAAACCACTATCAATAATCCATTCTGAAGACGCTGGTGTCGTACCCTACAGTGCAGTTAGTGGGATAGGCTTCACGAAGAGCATTGTGAAGCAAAAACATTTGACGAACCAGTGGGTTATGAAAGCTTAGATCCATATTAGGACTTATAGGGAGAGTAGCAAGTGATTCAGGAACGAAGTACATAGTAAGACCATTCGGGCATTTGATCTTGCGCCCTACAAGATGTTTAAGGTCCCCAGCAATAGCGTCAGACGATTTTGGTTTTTTGCTGGAGACCTTTCCCTGCAAAAGAGAGTTAAGCTTTCTTAGCCACCCACATCTTCAAGGGTGGTTTAGAAGCAATAAGTCTAAGTGCAGCATCTGAGAACTTTGGCTTTGGAGCCCTAGCAAACAGTCTTGCAGGTGGACAATAGTACTCATAAGAATAAACAAAATAGTTCTTGGTCTTATGAACATGGCGGTTTGATGAACCGCTCTCATATTCATATGCCTGAGTATGGTTTCCCTGCAAAACATTTGCGTTAGTGCGACTCGGGTGAGTCCTCTGTCTGTATGAAGCCTTTGGACCGTATGAAGCCTTTGGTCTGAGGTTTGTCTTCTTCACGTGAGGTGTCATGATGAAATTCACAGGAAGATTCTCCAGACACCTTTTCGGAACCCAGATCTTCTTCATAGGCGGTCCATTCCTACAGTTAGTACCAATGTACCTGGCAAACACTTCACCATTCTGATTCTTAAACAGTTTATAGTTTGCATCAAGGGATTCATCAATGATAATGGGGTTAGCACAAGTGAAGCCAGATAGATTGGATGGATCTGCTGAAGGTTCCTTTGCAGCAACCCACGTGGTTTTGGGGTACTGCTCAGGTTTCTAGTAAGAGCCATCAGCATTCATTTTCCTTACGAACCCAACACCCTCTTTCCTCGGGTTTCGGTTCAGAATCTGCTTTTTGAGGACATCACATAGTGTCTGATGCCCTTTAAGACTTTTGTACATCCCTGTTTCAAGCAATGTCTTCAACCTAGCATTCTCATCAGCAATAGCAGTGGTATCCTCAGCAGAGGGGTTAGTTACCACATCAACAGTTGAAGATATTGCAACAGTAGTAGCAGTAGAACATTCAGCAACAAAAGTAGCATTATCACGCTCAATGCATTTAAGACATGGTGGTTCAAATCCTTCCTGAGCGGAACTGATCTGTTTGGCGCGAAGTGACTCGTTTTCCTTTTGAAGATCTTCATGAGCCGCTCTCAATTTCTCAAGATCCTGCTGCCTTTGAAGATAATCATAGGAAAGCTTTTCATGAGTTGTTGAGAGAGTTTCATGACGACTTTCAAGTTCCTCATACTTAACGTGAAGATTTTTTATGTCTTCAATTAAGGATTCAGATCGAGTCATTTCAGCACCTAACAGATCATCGCTTCTGTCTAACAGTTTTCGAATATTTTCCATAGCTTTCTGTTGTTCAGTTGCAATTTTAGCAAGTGTTTTGTAGCTGGGTTTTGAACCACAATCAGAGTCATCGTCACTAGATGTTTGATAGTGAGTAGCGCGTGTGTTTACCTTGGCACCTCGTGCCATGAAGCAGTAGGTAGAAGCGGAGTAGTCCTTGTCATTTGCATCGGTGTCGGTGATGAAGTCATTGTCTTCAGTGTTGAAGATGGACTTGGCAACGTATGCTGTAGCCAGACTTGCGACGCCTGAATCGGACTCCTCCTCAGACTCCACCTCCGCCTCCTCAGAAGCGGACTCCTCCTATGAATCCATTTCCTTGCCAACAAACGCACGTGCCTTGCCAGATGAGCTCTTCTTGTGTGATGAAGACTTTGAGGAAGACTTGGAAGAAGACTTTGAGTATTTCTTCTTCTTCTTGTCGTCAGAGTCATATTCCTTGCTCTTCTTCTTCTTGTTGTTCTCATTGTCCCACTGTGGACACTCAGAGATGAAGTGGCCAGGTTTCTTACACTTGTGACATGTTTTCTTCTTGTAGTCGTGAGCAGAAGCTTCATCATTCCTTGAGCTTGATCGGGAAGACTTTCTGAAACCTTTCTTCTTGGTGAATTTTTGGAACTTCTTCACAAGCATAGCAAGTTCCCTTCCAATGTCTTCAGGATCATCCGAACTGCTGTCAGATTCTTCTTCAGATGAGGAGACAGCTTTTGCCTTCAAGGCACGAGTTCGCCCATAGTTTGGACCGTAGATATCTCTTTTCTCAGAAAGCTGAAACTCATGTGTGTTGAGCCTCTCAAGTATGTCAGACGGATCGAGTGTCTTGAAATCAGGACGTTCTTGAATCATCAGGGCTAGGGTGTCAAACGAACTATCAAGTGATCTCAGTAGTGTCTTGACGACTTCATGTTTGGTGATCTCAGTAGCGCCGAGGGCTTGAAGCTCATTTGTGATGTCAGTGAGTCGGTCAAATGTGAGCTGGACATTCTCATTGTCATTTCGCTTGAAGCGGTTGAAGAGGTTGCGAAGGACACTGATTCTCTGATCTCTCTGGGTTGAGATGCCTTCATTGACCTTGGAGAGACAGTCCCAGACCAGCTTAGATGTTTCCAAAGCACTCACACAGCCATACTGTCCTTTGGTCAGATGACCACAGATGATATTCTTGGCAGTAGAGTCCAGTTGAACGAAGGTCTTGACATCAGCAGAAGTGACACCTTCTCCAACCTTGGGAACGCCGTTCTTGACGACATACCATAGGTCGACGCCAATGGCTTCAAGATGCATGCGCATCTTATTCTTCCAGTAGGGATATTCAGTTCCATCGAAGACGGGGCACGCAACGGAGACTTTAATTATCCCTGCAGTCTACATAGCTAAAACTCCAGGTGGTTAAACCGAATCACACAGAACAAGGGAGCACCTTGCTCTGATACCAATTGAAAGTGCGTTATATCGACTAAAGGGGGGGTGAATAGGCGATTTTTATGAAAGTCTTCAAAGCGTGGAAGTTATGAAGACAAACGATAGAAATAAACCTATTACCCTGCAGCGGAAGGTAGACTACACTAGGCAAGCCATAGTCAAGTATTCAATAGAGTGAAAGCACAATGACTAATAGCAGCAATGTAGTAAGGATCAGGTAGGAAGATATTGTGAAGCCACACAGAACACGCAGTCACTCAGTGAATACAAAAGATAGTGCGAACATACAATGACTTCACAAGGAGTAACAGTAAGTAAAGGGAAGGGAAGATGAAACCAGTGACTCGCTGAAGACAATGATTTGTTGGACCAGTTCCAGTTGCTGTGACAACTGTACGTCTGGTTAGGGCGGCTAGGTATTTAAACCTTAGGACACACAGTCCCGGACACCCAGTCCTGAACACGCAGCTCAGGACACCCAGTCCTCACCGTATTCCCCTTGAGCTAAGGTCACACAGACCTCGCCCAATCACTCTGGTAAGTCTTCAAGGTGGACTCCCAAACCTTCACAGACTTCGTTCACCGGCAATCCACAATGTCTCTTGGATGCTCAGAACACGACGCCTAACCGGCTGGAGGATGCACAGTCCTCAAGTGTAATAAGTCTTCAGATCACACAGACAAGAAGACTTAAGTGATGCCTAATTCTCTTTGGCTCTGGGTGGTTAGGGCTTTATCCTCGCAAGGAATTCTCTCTCAAAGGCTTCGAGGTGGGTTGCTCTCAAACGACAAAAGCCGTACTCTAAATCTAAGCAGCCAACCGTTTATGGTTGTAGGGGGTGGGCTATTTATAGCCACTTGGCAACGCGACCTGATTTGTCCGAAATGACCCTGGGTCACTAAGGAATTGACACGTGTTCCAACGGTCAGATTTCAAACTCACACGACAACTTTACTTGGGCTTCAAGCAAAGCTGACTTGCCCGACTCTGGACAAGATTCGCTCTCAAAGTCTTCACTCGAAGACATAGGTTTTGTTTAAGCATCACTTCAGTCATTCTGACTGTTTCTCTTGGACCCCACTTAACAGTACGGTGGTTCCTATGACTCAACACAGAAGAAAGAGAACTACGAAAGATCTAAGTCTTCGAGCTCCATAGGCTTCATGTGGTGTCTTCTCTTGTCATAGTCTTCAATGTGAATATCTTCATATACCACCTTTGACTTCAATGTCTTCATACATTTTTAGGGGTCATCTCTGGTAGGAAAACCGAATCAATGAGGGACTTCTACCTGTGTTATCCTGCAATTCTCACAAACACATTAGTCCCTCAACTAGGTTTGTCGTCAATACTCCAAAACCAACTAGGGGTGGCACTAGATGCACTTACACATCCGCATCCCAATCCTGCCGGACATAGTTCGGCCAGGATTCTCCTGACAAGGAGAGAGACCTTAATGAGTTCAGTATGTCGCCAAGGGGCGAATGCTGAAAAATATCCGCGGAGGTAAACTCCATGATCGGTGCCCAATCAGATTCGCTAGGAACGGGCGCAGGCAGGTCGGAGTCCGTGGCCGGAGAAGAATCCGGCAGTTTAGCAACACGGCTCTTGTGCAGGGTAAGGTCGATGTTTGGCTCGATCGTCGCTAAGGGTAAGGCCTCCGTGGCGGGGTCCATCCACCCGTCCATGGAAGGCGCAACTGGCTCCGAATTAAGGGTCGGAGCGGCTGCCGGTGCGATCTCCTGAACACTGTCTGATGGTAGAGCTAAATCGTACTCATCGTGATCGCATGACGCACAAGGCAGAGGCACGAATCCGTCGAAGATCAAGTCTCCGCGGATATCGTCCATGTAGTTTAAGCTTCCAAACCTGACCTGATGGCCAGGGGCGTAGCTTTCAATCTGCTCCAGATGGCCAAGAGAATTGGCCTGCAGTGCAAAGCCGCCGAATACAAAAATCTGTTCGGGGAGAAAAGTCTCACCCTGGACTGCATCGCTAACGATGATCGAAGGAGCCATCAAGCCTGATGGCGACGACACAGAGGAACTCTCAATGAAAGCACCAATGTCGGTGTCAAAATTGGCGGATCTCGTGTAGGGGGTCCCGAACTGTGCGTCTAAGCGGATGGTAACAGGAGGCAGGGGACACAAAGTTTTACCTAGGTTCGGGCCCTCTTGATGGAGGTAAAACCCTACGTCCTGCTTGATTAATATTGATGATATGGGTAGTACAAGAGTAGATCTACCACGAGATCAGAGAGGCTAAACCCTAGAAGCTGACCTATGGTATGATTGTGTGTTGTCCTACGGACTAAAACCCTCCGGTTTATATAGACACCGGAGAGGGCTAGGGTTACACAAGGTTGGTTACAAAGGAGGAGATATGCATATCCGTATTGCCTAGCTTGCCTTCCACGCCAAGTAGAGTCCCATCCGGACACGAGACGAAGTCTTCAATCTTGTATCTTCATAGCCTAACAGTCCGGCCAAAGAATATAGTCCGGCTGTCCGGAGACCCCCTAATCCAGGACTCCCTCACTATGAGATTATGCAACTCCCGTTTATCGGAGGAACACTTTGTGTGCTACTTACGTCCAGTTTGCATCATGCTTTTATATCGACATTTATTGCATTATGGGCTGTTATTACACATTATGTCACAATACTTATGCCTATTCTCTCTTATTTTACAAGGTTTACATAAAGAGGGAGAATGCCGGTAGCTGGGATTCTGGGCTGGAAAAGGAGCAAATATTAGAGACCTATTCTGCACAGCTCCAAAAGTCCTGAAACTTCACGGAAGACGTTTTCAGAATATATAAAAAATACTGAGCGCAAGAAGTTCACCAAGGGGGCCACACCCTGCCCACGAGGGTGGGGGTGCGCCCTACCCCCCTAGGCGCGCCCCCTACCTCATGGGCCCCCTAGTGGCCCTCCGGTGGCCATCTTCTGCTATATGAAGTCTTTCTACGAGGAAAAAAATCAGAAGCCATCTTCTCGGACGAAACTCCGCCGCCACGAGGCAGAACCTTGGCGGAACCAATCTAGGGCTCTGGCAGAGCTGTTCTGTCAGGGAAACTTCCCTCCGGGAGGGGGAAATCATTGCCATCGTCATCACCAATGCTCCTCTCATCGGGAGAGGGCAATCTCCATCAACATCTTCATCAGCACCATCTCCTCTCAAAACCCTAGTTCATCTCTTGTATCCAATTATTGTCTCCAAGTCCGGGATTGGTACTAGTAGGTTGCTAGTAGTGTTAATTACTCCTTGTAGTTGATGCTAGTTGGTTTATTTGGTGGAAGATCATATGTTCAGATCCTATATGCATATTAATACCCCTCTGATTATGAACATGAATATGCTTTGTGAGTATTTACTTTTGTTCCCGAGGACATGGGAGAAGTCTTGCTATTAGTAGTCATGTGAATTTGGTATTCGTTCGATATTTTTATGAGATGTATGTTGTCTCTCCTCTAGTGGTGTTATGTGAACGTCGACTACATGACACTTCACCATTATTTGGGCCTAGAGGAAGGCATTGGGAAGTAATAAGTAGATTATGGGTTGCTAGAGTGACAGGAGCTTAAACCCTAGTTTATGCGTTGCTTCCTAAGGGGCTGATTTGGATCCATATGTTTCATGCTATGGTTAGGTTTAACTTAATACTTTTGTTGTAGTTGTGGATGCTTGCAATAGAGGTTAATCATAAGTGGGATTCTTGTCCAAGTAAGGACAGTACCCAAGCACCGGTCCACCCACATACCAAATTATCAAAGTACCGAACGTGAATCATATGAACGTGATGAAAACTAGCTTGATGATATTCCCATGTGTCCTTGGGAGCGCTTTTCTCTATATAAGAGTTTGTCCAGGCTTGTCCTTTGCTACAAAAAGGATTGGGCCACCTTTCTGCACTTTATTTACTTTTGTTACTTGTTGCTCGTTACAAATTATCCTATCACAAAACTATCTGTTACCACTTGTTTCAGTACTTGCAGAGAATACCTTGCTGGAAACCGCTTATCATTTCCTTCTGCTCCTCGTTGGGTTCGACACTCTTACTTATCGGAAGGACTACGATAGATCCATTATACTTGTGGGTCATCAAGACTCTTTTCTGGCACCGTTGTCGGGGAGTGAAGCGCCTTTGGTAGGTGGAATTTGGTAAGGAAAAATTTATATAGTGTGCTGAAATTTACTGTCACTTGTTACTATGGAAAGTAATCCTCTGAGGGGCTTGTTCGGGGTATCTTCACCCCGACCAGTAGAGCAAAGAGTTGCTCCTCAACCTACTGAAAATGAAAATGTTTGCTTTGAAATTCCTTCGGGTATGATAGAAAAACTGCTAGCTAATCCTTTTGTAGGAGATGGAACAAAGCATCCTGATGAGCATCTAATATATGTGGATGAAGTTTGTGGATTATTTAAGCTTGCAGGTGTACCCGGAGATGTTGTTAAGAAGAAGGTCTTCCCTTTATCTTTGAAGGGAGATGCATCGACATGGTATAGGCTATGTGATGATATGGGGTCATTGAACTACAAACGATTGAAATTGGAATTTCATCAGAAGTTTTATCTTATGCATCTTGTTCATCGTGATCGCAATTATATATATAATTTTTGGCCTCGCGAAGGAGAAAGCATCACTCAAGCTTGGGGGAGGCTTAAATCAATGTTATATTCATGCCCCAATCATGAGCTCTCAAGAGAAATGATTATTTAAATTTTTTATGCTCGGCTTTCTGATAGCAATCACACCATGCTTGATACTTCTTGTGCTGGCTCTTTTATGATGAAGACTATTGAATTCAAATGGGATTTATTGGAAAGAATTAAATGCAACTCTGAAGATTGGGACCTCGATAAAGGTAAGGAGTCAGGTATGACACCTAGGTTTGATTGTGTTAAATATTTTATGGATATCGATGTTTTCCGTAAATTTAGCACTAAATATGGACTTGACTCTGAGATAGAAGCTTCTTTCTGTGAATCTTTTGCTACTCATGTTGATCTCCCCAAGGAGAAGTGGTTTAAATAGCATCCTCCCATAGAAGTAAAAGTAGCTGCACCTATTAAAGTTGAAGAAAATACTTTCACTTATAATGATCCTATTGTTCCTACTGCTTATGTTGAGAAACCACATTTTCCTGTTAGGATAAAGGATCATGCTAAAGCTTCAACTGTGGTTCGTAAAAGCAATATTAAAACTTATACACCTTCTGAGCAAATTAAAGTTGCACCTAATATTGCTATTGTTAAAGATCTCTTGGCTGATAATATTGATGGGCATGTTATTTATTTCTGTGATGAAACTGCTAGAATTTCTAAACCTTGTGCTAAAGATAAACCTAGACCTGTGGTAGGCATGCCAGTTATTTATGTTAAAATAGGAGATAATTGTTATCATGGTTTATGTGATATGGGTGCTAGTGCTAGTGCAATACCTATTAGCCTATATAGATAAATTATGCATGATATTGCACCTGTTGAGTTAGAAGATATTGATGTCACAATTAAACTTGCCAATAGAGATACTATTTCACCAATGGGAATTGTTAGAGATGTTGAAGTCTTGTGTGGGAAAACTAAATATCCTGCTGATTTTCTTGTTCTTGGTTCCCCACAAGATAGCTTTTGTCCCATTATATTTGGTAGACCCTTCTTGAACACTGTTAATGCTAAGATAGATTGCAAAAATGATGTTGTTACTATCGGTTTAGATGATATGTCTCATGAATTTAATTTCTCTAAATTTAGTAGACAACACCTCGAAGAAGAATTACCTAGTAAGGATAAAATTATTGGTCTTGCTTCTATTGCCGTACCTCCTAGTGATCCTTTAGAACAATATTTGCTAGACCATGAAAATGATATGTTTATGAATGAAAAAGGGAAATAGATGAAGTGTTCTTTAAACAGGAACCTATTCTGAAACACAATTTGCCTGTTGAAATCCTAGGGGATCCTCCTCCACCCAAGGGTGATCCCGTGTTTGAGCTTAAGTCGTTGCCTGATACTCTTAAATATGCTTATCTTGATGAGAAAAAGATATATCCTGTTATTATTAGTGCTAACCTTTCAGAGGATGAGGAGGACAGATTATTGAAAACTCTAAAGAAGCACTGTGCTGCTATTGGGTATACTCTTGATGATCTTAAGGGCATTAGTCCCACTCTATGTCAACATAAAATAAATTTGGAAGAAGATGCTAAACCAGTTCGTGATCATCAACGATGACTGAATCCTAAAATGAAAGAAGTGGTAAGAAAGGAAATACTAAAGATCCTTGAGGTAGGTATAATCTATCCCATTGCTGATAGTCAGTGGGTAAGTCTTGTCCATTGTGTCCCTAAGAAGGGAGGTATTACTGTCGTTCCTAATGATAAAGATGAATTGATTCCTCAAAGAATTATTACAGGTTATAGGATGGTAATTGATTTCCGCAAATTAAATAAGGCCACTAAAAAGGACCATTACCCCTTACCTTTTGTCGATCAAATGCTAGAAAGATTATCCAAACATACACATTTTTGCTTTCTAGATGGTTATTCTGGTTTCTCTCAAATACCTGTGTCAGCCAAAGATCAATCAAAGACTACTTTTACTTGCCTTTTTGGTACTTTTGCTTATAGACGTATGCCTTTTGGTTTATGTAATGTACCTTCTGCCTTTCAAAGATGCATGATGGCTATATTCTATGACTTTTGTGAAAATATTTGTGAGGTTTTCATGGACGATTTCTCCGTCTATGGATCTTCTTTTGATGATTGCTTGAGCAACCTTGATTGAGTTTTGCAGAGATGTGAAGAAACTAATCTTGTCTTGAATTGGGAAAAGTGCCACTTTATGGTTAATGAAGGTATTGTCTTGGGGCATAAAGTTTCCGAAAGAGGTATTGAGGTTGATAAAGCCAAGGTTGATGCTATTGAGAAGATGCCATGTCCCAAGGACATCAAAGGTATAAGAAGTTTCCTTGGTCACGCCGAATTTTATAAGAGGTTCATTAAGGACTTCTAAAAAATTTCTCGGCCTCTGACTAATTTATTACAAAAAGATATACCATTTGTCTTTGATGATGATTGTGTAGAAGCATTTGAAATACTTAAGAAAGCATTGATCTCTGTACCTATTGTTCAGCCACCTGATTGGAATTTACCCTTTGAAATTATGTGTGATGCTAGTGATTATGCTGTAGGTGCTATTCTAGGGCAAAGAGTTGATAAGAAATTAAACGTTATTCAATATGCTAGTAAAACCCTAGACAATGCTCAAAGAAATTATGCTACCACTGAAAAAAGAATTCTTAGCAGTTGTATTTGCTTGTGATAAGTTTAGACCTTATATTGTTGATTCTAAAGTAACTATTCACACTGATCATGCTGCTATTAAATATCTTATGGAAAAGAAAGATGTTAAACCTAGACTTATTAGATGGGTTCTCTTACTACAAGAATTTGACTTACATATTGTTGATAGAAAGGGAGCTGAGAACCCCGTTGCAGACAACTTGTCTAGGTTAGAAAATTTGCTTGATGACCCACTACCTATTGATGATAGCTTTCCCGATGAGCAATTAAATGTCATAAATGCTTCTCATACTGCTCCATGGTATGCTGATTATGCTAATTACATTGTTGCTAAGTTTATACCACCTAGTTTCACATACCAGCAAAAGAAAAGGTTCTTCTATGATTTGAGGCATTACTTTTGGGATGACCCACATCTTTATAAAGAAGGAGTAGATGGTGTTATTAGACATTGTGTACCTGAGCATGAACAGGAACAGATCCTACGCAAGTGTCACTCCGAAGCTTATGGAGGACACCATGCTGGAGATAGGACTGCACATAAGGTATTGCAATCTGGTTTTTATTGGCGTACTCTCTTCAATGATGCCCGTAAGTTTGTCTTATCTTGTGATGAATGTCAAAGAATTGGTAATATTAGTAGACGTCAAGAAATGCCTATGAACTATTCACTCGTTATTGAACCATTTGATTTTGGGGCTTTGACTATATGGGGCCTTTTCCTTCCTCTAATGGATATACACATATTTTAGTTGTTGTTGATTACGTTACTAATTGGGTAGAAGCTATTCCAACTAGTAGTGTTGATCATAACACTTCTATTAAAATGCTTAAAGAAGTTATTTTTCCAAGATTTGGAGTCCCTAGATATTTAATGACTGATGATGGTTCACATTTTATTCATGGTGCTTTCCGTAAAATGCTTGCTAAATATGATGTTAATCATAGAATTGCATCTCCTTATCACCCACAGTCTAGTGGTCAAGTAGAATTGAGTAATAGAGAACTCAAATTAACTTTGCAAAAGACTGTCAATAGGTCTAGAAAGAATTGGTCCAAGAAACTTGATGATGCATTATGGGCCTATAGAACTGCATATAAAAATCCTATGGGTATGTCTCTGTATAAAATGGTTTACGGAAAAGCATGTCACTTACCTCTCGAACTAGAACACAAGGCATATTGGGCTATTAAAGAGCTCAATTATGATTTTAAACTTGCCGGTGAGAAGAGGTTATTTGATATTAGCTCACTCGATGAATGGAGAACCCAAGCCTACGAAAATGCCAAGTTGTTTAAAGAAAAAGTTAAAAGATGGCATGATAAAAGGATACAAAAGCGTGAGTTTAATGTAGGTGATTATGTATTGCTATAAACTCTTGTTTAAGATCTTTTGCAGGAAAACTCCTCTCTAAATGGGAAGGTCCTGATATTATCGAGGAGGTCTATCGTTCCGGTGCCATAAAAATCAACAACTTCGAAGGCACAAATCCAAAGGTGGTGAACGGTCAAAGAATCAAACATTATATCTCAGGTAATCCTATAAATGTTGAAACCAATGTTATTAAAACCGTAACCCCAGAGGAATACATAAGGGACACTTTCCGGAACGTTTCAGTCTCCGTAAAGGAATAGGTATGTGGTACGGTAAGTAAACCGACTCCAAAACAATTTTTATGGCAATATTTCTCCGTTTTGGAATATTTAGAAAAATAGAAAAATAAGAAGTAGTCCGGGAAGGACATGAGGCCTCCACGAGGGTGGAGGGCACGCCCTACCCTACTGGGCGCGCCCCCTACCTCATGGGAACCTCGTGCGCTTTCCGGACTCCGTTTTCTTGCACATTACGTATTTTGGTCGGTAAAAATTCATTATATAATCTCCCGGAGGTTTTGACTCCCGTATCATGCAAATATCTCTTGTATTTGTTTTGAGCTATCCTGCCGCAGACAGAGCAACATGTCGTCCCAGGATTCGGAAGGAGAAAGCTATGTGGCTAATTACCTTGCAGATCCTAAGGTCTATGGAGATGTGGAGCATTGTGGTTGGACTACGGAAGAAGAAGAGGACTATGAACCCAAGGGAAAGGAGGAGACGAGCTCAGATGAAGGTGAAGTCCCACTACCTCAACCTGGGGACTTGCATGTGGAGTTCAAAAAGTCATGCCTCCTGGATAGAGTAAAGAAACCTAAGATCGAGTTTATCCCTAAGGGACCAAAACTCTGTCCTCAAGCGCAAATTAAGGAAGAAGCCTACGCCATCAACAAAACCATCACCTTCTCCACCAACAAAGAAGAATTGAGCATCGGTTATGGGCACTCCCCTTGGCAACTGCCAAGCTTGGGGGAGTGCCCCAGTATCGTATCACCGTCACTTTTATCTTTACCATTTTTCTTAGTTCGATCCTTTTTATAATATCTTGATCTAGTAGAATAAATTTTTAGTATGATCTAGTTGTGAGTTTTGCTTTATGATCCTTCTATGTAATCGAGTCCGTGAGCTATATATAATGAAGATTAGTGTTGAGTCAAGGGCTTGATTATTTTTCCATGGTCTTAAGTGAATAAAAGAAAAGAGAAAGAAACAAAAAGAAACAAAGAGATCATATGGATCTTATAGAGAGTAATGATCTCACATAGAAAAAGTATGATGAATAAAAGTTGTTGAGAGTTGACAAACACAGTTTTGGTCATCGTTGCAATTAATAGGAAGTGATAAAGAAAGAGAGGTCTTCACATATAAATATACTATCTTGGACATCTTTTATGATTGTGAGCACTCATGAAAATATGACATGCTAAAGAGTTGACGTTGGACAAGGAAGACAACGTAATGGGTTATGTTTTATTACATCTGAGATAAATTATATTGTCATGGATCATCCAACATGATTGAGCTTTCCTTTCCCCCTCATGCTAGCCAAATCCATCGCACCAAGTAGAGATACTACTTGTGCTTCCAAATACCCTTAAAACCAGTTTTGCCATGAGAGTCCACCATACCTACCTATGGATTGAGTAAGATCCTCCAAATAAGTTGTCATCGGTGCAAGCAATAAAAATTGCTCTCTAAATATGTATGACTTATTAGTGTGGGAGAAATAAGCTTTATACGATCGTGTGATATGGACGAAATAAAAGCGACAGACTGCATAATAAAGGTCCATATCACAAGTGGCAATATAAAGTGACGTTCTTTCGCATTAAGATTTTGTGCATCCAACTATAAAAGTGCATGACAACCTATGCTTCCCTCTGCGAAGGGCCTATCTTTTACTTCTATCTCCTACATTGCATAAGAGTCATGGTGATCTTCACCCATCCTTTTTACATTTTATCCTTTGGCAAGCACAGTATGTTGGAAAGATCCTGGTATGTATGGCTAATTGGATGTGAGTTTTCATGAACTATTATTGTTGACATTACCCTTGAGGTAAAACATTGGGAGGCAAAACTATAAGCCCCTATCTTTCTTTGTGTCCGATTAAAACTCCATACCCATAAGTATTGCGTGAGTGTCAGCAATTGTGAAAGACTATATGATAGTTGAGTATGTGGACTTGCTGAAAAGCTCTTATATATTGACTCTTTCCTATGTTATGATAAATTGCAATTGCTCCAATGACTAAGATTATATTTTGTTAGTTTTCAATGAAGTTTACGATTCATACTTGAAATTGCGATTGAATTATTACTCTAGCATAAGAGATCATATGACAAGAATTATATAAGTTGTTGTTCTAAGAATGATCATGATGCCCTCATGTCCGTATTTTATTTTTATCGACACCTCTATCTCTAAACATGTGGACATATTTTTCAATTTCAGCTTTCGCTTGAGGACAAGCGAGGTCTAAGCTTGGGGGAGTTGATATGTCCATTTTGCATCATGCTTTTATATCGATATTTCTTGCATTATGGGCTGTTATTACACATTATGTCACAATACATATGCCTATTCTCTCTTATTTTACAAGGTTTACATAAAGAGGGAGAATGCTGGCAGCTGGGATTCTGGGCTGGAAAAGAAGCAAATATTAGAGATCTATTCTGCACAGCTCCAAAAGTCCTGAAACTTCACGGAAGACGTTTTCAGAATATATAAAAAATACCGAGCGCAATAAGTTCACCAGGGGGGCCACAACCTGCCCACGAGGGTGGGGGCGTGCCCTACCCCCCTGGGCGCGCCCCCCTACCTCGTGGGCCCCCTGGTGGCCCTCCAGTGGCCATCTTCTGCTATATGAAGTCTTTCGATGAGGAAAAAATCAGAAGCCATCTTCTCGGAAGAAACTCCGCCGCCATGAGGCGGAACCCTGGCGGAACCAATCTAGGGCTCCGGCAGAGCTGTTCTACCGAGGAAACTTCCCTCCGGGAGGGGGAAATCATTGACATCGTCATCACCAACGCTCCTCTCATCGGGAGAGGGCAATCTCCATCAACATCTTCATCAGCACCATCTCCTCTCAAAACCCTAGTTCATCTCTTGTATCCAATTATTGTCTCCAAGTCCGGGATTGGTACTAGTAGGTTGCTAGTAGTGTTAATTACTCCTTGTAGTTGATGCTAGTTGGTTTATTTGGTGGAAGATCATATGTTCAGATCCTATATGCATATTAATACCCCTCTGATTATGAACATGAATATGCTTTGTGAGTAGTTACGTTTGTTCCTGAGGACATGGGAGAAGTCTTGCTATTAGTAGTCATGTGAATTTGGTATTCGTTCGATATTTTTATGAGATGTATGTTGTCTCTCCTCTAGTGGTGTTATGTGAACGTCGACTACATGACACTTCACCATTATTTGGGCCTAGAGGAAGGCATTGGGAAGTAATAAGTAGATTATGGGTTGCTAGAGTGACAGAAGCTTAAACCCTAGTTTATGCGTTGCTTCGTAAGGGGCTGATTTGGATCCATATGTTTCATGCTATGGTTAGGTTTACCTTAATACTTTTATTGTAGTTGCAGATGCTTGCAATAGAGGTTAATCATAAGTGGGATGCTTTTCTAAGTAAGGACAGTACCCAAGCACCGGTCCACCCACATACCAAATTATCAAAGTACCGAACGCGAATCATATGAACGTGATGAAAACTAGCTTGATGATATTCCCATGTGTCCTCGGGAGCGCTTTTCTCTATATAAGAGTTTGTCCAGGCTTGTCATTTGCTACAAAAAGGATTGGGCCACCTTGCTGCACTTTATTTACGTTTGTTACTTGTTGCTCGTTACAAATTATCCTATCACAAAACTATCTGTTACCACTTGTTTCAGTACTTGCAGAGAATACCTTGCTGGAAACCGCTTATCATTTCCTTCTGCTCCTCGTTGGGTTCGACATCTTACTTATCGAAAGGACTACGATAGATCCCCTATACTTGTGGGTCATCAGCTACCAAACGTCGTAACTGGGTGATTATAAAGGTGCTCTACAGGTGTCTCTGAAGGTACTTGCTGAGTTGACGTATTTCGAGATTAGGATTTGTCACTCCGATTGTTGGAGAGGTATCTCTGGGCCCTGTCGGTGATGCACATCACTATAAGCCTTGCAAGCAATGTGACTAATGAGTTAGTTGCGGGATGATGCATTACAGAACGAGTAAAGAGACTTGCCGGTAACGAGATTGAACTAGGTATTGAGATACCGATGATCGAATCTCGGGCAAGTAACATACCGATGACAAAGGGAACAACGTATGTTGTTACGCGGTTTGACCGATAAAGATCTTCGTAGAATACGTAGGAGCCAATATGAGCATCCAGGTTCCGCTATTGGGTATTGACCGGAGACGTGTCTCAGTCATGTCTACATAGTTCTCGAACCTGTAGGGTCCGCACGCTTAAAGTTTGGTGAGATTCGTATTATGATTTTTTATGTTTTTATGTACCGAAGGTAGTTTGGAGTCCCGGATATGATCACGGACATGACGAGGAATCTCGAAATGGTCGAGAGGTAAAGATCGATATATTGCATGACTATATTCAGACACCGGAAGTGTTCCGAGTGGTTTCGGATAAAAATCGGAGTACCGGGGGGTTACCGGAACCCCCCGGGGAGTTAATTGGGCCTCATGGGCCTTAGTGAGAGAAGAGGAGGGGCGGCCAGGGCAGCCGCGCGCCCCCTCCCCCTCTAGTTCGAATTGGACAAGGAGGGGGGCACCTCTCTTTTTCCTTCTCCTCCTCTCTCCCTTCCTTCCCTCTCCCACTCCAACAAGGAAAAGGAGGAGTCCTACTCCCGGTGGGAGTAGGACTCCCCCCTGGTACGCCCTCCTCCTGGTCGGCCGCCTCCCCCTTGCTCCTTTATATATGGGGGCAAGGGGGAACCCTACAATACAAAAATAAGTTGATTTGTTGATCTATTCCAGCCGTGTGCGGTGCCCCCCTCCACCATATTCAACCTCGGTTATATCGTAGCGGCGCTTAGGCGAAGCCCTGCGTCGGTAGCAACATCATCACGCCGTTGTGCTGATGGAACTCTCCCGTGAAGCTCTACTTGATCAGAGTTCATGGGACGTCATCGAGATGAACGTGTGCTGAACTCGGAGGTGTCGTATGTTCAGTACTTGGATCGGTCGGATCGTGAAGACGTACGACTACATCAACCACGGTGTGCTAACGCTTCCGCTTTCGGTCTACGAGGGTACATGGACACACTCTCCCCTCTCATTGCTATGCATCACCATGATCCTAAGTGTGCGTAGGAATTTTTTTGAAATTACTACGTTCCCCAACAGTGTCATCCGAGCCTGGTTTTATGTGTAGATGTTATATGCACGAGTAGAACACAAGTGAGTTGTGGGCGATACAAGTCATACTGCTTACCAGCATTTCACATTTTGGTTCGGTGGTATTGTTGGATGAAGCGGCCCAGACCAACATTACGCGTACGCTTACGCAAGACTGGCTCTACCGACGTGCTTTGCACATAGGTGGCTAGCGGGTGTCAGTTTCTCCAACTTTAGTTGAACCGAGTGTGGCTACGCCCGGTCCTTGAGAAGGTTAAAACAACACTAACTTGACAAACTATCGTTGTGGTTTTGATGCGTAGGTAAGAACGGTTCTTGCTAAGCCCGTAGCAGCCACGTAAAACTTGCAACAACAAAGTAGAGGACGTCTAACTTGTTTTTGCACGGCATGTTGTGATGTGATATGGTCAAGGCATGATGCTATATTGTATGAGATGATCATGTTTTGTAACCGAGTTATCGGCAACTGACAGGAGCCATATGGTTGTCACTTTATTGTATGCAATGCAATCTCCCTATAATTGCTTTACTTTATCACTAAGCGGTAGCGATAGTCGTAGAAGCAATAGTTGGCAAGACGACAATGATGCTACGATGGAGATCAAGGTGTCGCGCTGGTGACAATGGTGATCATGACGGTGCTTCAGAGATGGAGATCACGAGCATAAGATGATGATGGCCATATCATATCACTTATATTGATTGCATGTGATGTTTATCTTTTATGCATCTTATTTTGCTTGGATTGACGGTAGCATTATAAGATGATCTCTCACTAATTTCAAGATAAAAGTGTTCTCCCTGAGTATGCACCATTGCCAAAGTTCGTCGTGCCGAGACACCACGTGATGATCGGGTGTGATAAGCTCTATGTTCATCTACAATGGGTGCAAGCCAGTTTTGCACACGCAGAATACTCGGGTTAAACTTGACGAGCCTAGCATATGCAGATATGGCCTCGGAACACTGAGACCGAAAGGTCGAGCGTGAATCATATAGTAGATATGATCAACATAGTGATGTTCACCATTGAAAACTACTGCATGTCACGTGATGATCGCACATGGTTTAGTTGATTCAGATCACATGATCACTTAAATGATTAGAGGGATGTCTATCTAAGTGGGAGTTCTTAAGTAATATGATTAATTTAACTTAAATTTATCATGAACTTAGTACCTGATAGTATTTTGCATGTCTATGTTGATTGTAGATAGATGGCCCGTGTTGTTGTTCCGTTGAATTTTAATGCGTTCCTTGAGAAAGCGAAGTTGAAAGATGATGGTAGCAATTACACGGGCTGGGTCCGTAACTTAAGGATTATCCTCATTGCTGCACAGAAGAATTATGTCCTGGAAGCACCGCTGGGTGTCACGCCTGTTGCTGATGCTGCTGATGACGTTAAGAACGTCTGGCAGAGTAAAGTTCATGACTACTCGATAGTTCAGTGTGCCATGCTTTACGGCTTAGAACCGTGACTTCAACGATGTTTTGAACGTCATGGAGCATATGAGATGTTCCAGGAGTTGAAGTTAATATTTCAAGCAAATGCCCAGATTGAGAGATATGAAGTCTCCAATAAGTTCTATAGCTGCAAGATGGAGGAGAATAGTTCTATCAGTGAACATATACTCAAAATGTCTGGGTATCATAATCACTTGACTCAACTGGGAGTTAATCTTCCTGTTGATAGTGTCATTGACAGAGTTCTTCAATCACTGCCACCAAGCTACAAGAGCTTCGTGATGAACTATAATGTGCAAGGGATGAATAAGACAATTCCCGAGCTCTTCGCAATGCTAAAGGCAGCGGAGGTAGAAATCAAGAACGAGCATCAAGTGTTGATGGTCAACAAGACCACCGGTTTCAAGAAAAAAGGTAAAGGTAAGAAGAAGGGGAACTTCAAGAAGAACAGCAAACAAGTTGCTGCTTAGGAGAAGAAACCCAAGTCTGGACCTAAGCCTGAGACTGAGTGCTTCTACTGCAAACAGACTGGTCACTGGAAGCGGAACTGCCCCAAGTATTTGGCGGATAAGAAGGATGGCAAGGTGAACAAATGTATATGCGATATACATGTTACTGATGTGTACCTTACCAGAGCTCACAGTAGCACCTGGGTATTTGATACTGGTTCTGTTGCTAATATTTGCAACTCGAAGCAGGGACTACGGATTAAGCGAAGACTGGCTAAGGACGAGGTGACGATGCGCATGGGAAATGGTTCCAAAGTCGATGTGATCACTGTCGGCATGCTACCTTTACATCTACCTTTGGGATTAGTTTTAGACCTAAATAATTGTTATGGTGCCAGCGTTAAGCATGAACATTATATCTCAAGCTTGTTTGATGCGAGACGGTTGATACGTCTCCAACATATCTATAATTTTTTATTGTTCCATGCTATTATATTATCAACCTTGGATGTTTTATATGCATTAATATGCTATTATATATGATTTTTGGGACTAACCTATTAACCTAGAGCCCAGTGCCAGTTTCTGTTTTTTTCTTGTTTTTAAGCATCACAGAAAAGGAAAATCAAACGGAGTCCAATTGACCTGAAACTTAACAGAGATCATTTTTGGACCAGAAGAAGCCCACGGAGTACCGGACATGGACCATAAGAGTCCCGAGGCCACCACGAGGGTGGGGGTGTGCCCTACCCCCCTGGGCGCCCCCCTGCCTCGTGGCTGCCTCGTGGCCCCCCTGACCGACTTCTTTCGCCTATATATATCAACATACCCTAGAAACATCGCACACCATAATAGATCGGGAGTTCCGCCGCCAAAAGCCTCTGTAGCCGTCGAAAACCAATCTAGACCCGTTCGGGCACCCTGCTGGAGGGGGGAATCCCTCTCCGGTGGTCATCTTCATCATCCCGGTGCTCTCCATGACGAGGAGGGAGTAGTTCTCCCTCGGGACTAAGGGTATGTACCAGTAGCTATGTGTTTGATCTCTCTCTCTCATGTTCTTGAGGTGATACGATCTTGATAAATCGCGAGCTTTGCTATTATAGTTGGATCTTATGATGTTTCTCCCCCTCTACTATCTTGTGATGAATTGAGTTTTCCCTTTGAAGTTGTCTTATCGGATTGAGTCCTTAAGGATTTGAGAACACTTGATGTATGTCTTGCACGTGCTTATCTGTGGTGACAATGGGATATCATGTGATCCACTTGATGTATGTTTTGGTGATCAACTTGCGAGTTCCGTGACCACGTGAACATATGCATAGGGGTTGGCACACGTTTTCGTCTTGACTCTCCGGTAGAAACTTTGGGGAACTCTTTGAAGTTCTTTGTGTTGGTTGAATAGATGAATCTAAGATTGTGTGATGCATATCGTATAATCATACCCACGGATACTTGAGGTGACATTGGAGTATCTAGGTGACATTAGGGTTTTGGTTTATTTGTGTCTTAAGGTGTTATTCTAGTACGAACTCTATGATAGATTGAACAGAAAGAATAGCTTCGTGTTATTTTACTACGGACTCTTGAATAGATCGATCAGAAAGAATAACTTTGAGGTGGTTTTGTACCCTACAATAATCTCTTTGTTTGTTCTCCGCTATTAGTGACTTTGGAGTGACTCTTTGTTGCATGTTGAGGGATAGTTATATGATCCAATTATGTTATTATTGTTGAGATAACTTGCACTAGTGAAAGTATGAACCCTAGGACTTGTTTCAACGCATTGCAATACCATATGTGCTCACTTTTATCATTAGTTACCTTGCTGTTTTTATATTTTCAGATTACAAAAACCATTATCTACTATCCATATTGCACATGTATCACCATCTCTTCGCCGAACTAGTGCACCTATACAATTTACCATTGTATTGGGTGTGTTGGGGACACAAGAGACTCTTTGTTATTTGGTTGTAGGGTTGCTTGAGAGAGACCATCTTCATCCTACACCTCCCACGGATTGATAAACCTTCGGTCATCCACTTGAGGGAAATTTGCTACTGTCCTACAAACCTCTGCACTTGTAAGCCCAACAACGTCTACAAGAAGAAGGTTGTGTAGTAGACATGAAGCTCTTTTCTGGCGTCATTGCCGGGGAGGTTAGCGCTTGAAGTTATATCTTTAGATCTTGCAATCGAATCTTTTTGTTTCTTGTTTTAGCACTACTTTAGTTTATAAAATAAAACTACAAAAAAATGGAATTGAGTTTGCCTCACACGCTTCATCTTTTTAATATCTTTCGTGAGAATGATGGAAAGGAAAATTGTGCTCAAGTGCTAGAAGAAGAAGTCTATAAAATGTTTGGCACTAAATCTTTCAATGATGAGCATGATTGCAATGTTATTAGTATGAACTCTTTGAATATACATAGTACTAATGATGATTGCACTAGTCATGATGAAAATATCTCTTATAATCATATCAATTTTTGTGGAGTGCATAGAGTATGCAAGTACATACCAAACAGGGAAGATATATTTTGCAAGAGGCATAAGTATTTAGAAACTAAATGGTTGCAAGAAAGGCTAGATGCTTGTGCTGAAGATTTAAAATTTCTTTGCCATCCTTGTGAACTTTGCAATGAACGTGATCATTTAAATATCCAATGCAAATTGTTTCATGATCGAATCGTGTCCAAAAAGTATGATGACTTGATTTCCCTTGCGCATCATAATGAACTTAGTTTGCTTCTGGGTTATGAAGAAATGAAACGTATAACTAAGGATATTCTAGAATTTGCCCTTGATAAAGTTCTTGATTTTGATTTAGAGGGAATTTATATGTATTGTGCGGTGACTTGCATTGAAAATCCTTATATTGCCAAGTATATAAAGAAAAGAAAACAAATAGAGAATGAAGAGAATACTAATGAAAGGGAAGAGGCTTCCCAATATCCTCCTATTATTTATTATGATGAATCAGGTAACGAGGAGGGGCATCATATTCAACCAATCTCATTAATAAGGAGCTCCGAAAAGAGGATTAAACCCACACATGATGTGAACAAGAAAAAGAAAAGACGGAGAAGCAAAGGTAAAAAGGTATCTCTCCCAAATGATGTTGCTCCTATTACTCAATGTGATGATGATAATTGCTATACTATTGGTGCCATCCATACTATTAATGATGAGAGTGATTATGCTTATGATATGAAAAGGCCCAAGCTTGGGGATGCTATGTTTGATGAAGATGATGTTTTTGAGAATATATTTGCTGCAATTAATGTTTGTCCCAAGCTTGGGGATGCTACGTTTAATGAATATGATATTTTTAGTCTCCCAAGTTTTGATATGCAAATTTATAATGATGATAACATCCCTCCTACTTATGATGAGTATATTGATGAAAGTGGGTTTGGAAGAGTGTCAACTTTAAGAAGTAATGATCCCACTATTTTGGAGGATGTTGAATCTTATTATGATAATTATGAAAGTGGATTTGTAGAGGTCATGACTTTATTTAGTTATGATTCCACTATCTTGGAAAAGGTTTCAATCGATTATGATGAGAACAAAGTTGTTACTTATGATAATTATTGTGATGATACATATGCTATAAAAAGTAGTGATGATTATATTTATAAAACTTGTCATGATTATGATTACCCCTTTTCTGAACATTACCCATTTAATATGGAAACAATTTATAGTATTCGAGTTTCTTATGATACTCCCACTATTCCGAAAGAGAAGAATTTTGTTTATGTGGAGAGTAGTAAATTTTCTATGCTCGTAGATCATGAAAAGAATGCTTTATGTAATGGTTATATTTTTGAATTCATTCATGAAGATACCGAAAATTATTATGAGGGAGGAATATATGCTTGTAGGAATTGCAATAATATCAAGTTTCCTCTCTATGTGCTTAAAGTTTTGAAGTTATGCTTGTTTTACCTTCCTATGCAAGTTGATTGTTGTTACCACAAGTTGTTTTCTCACAAAACCCCTATGCATAGGAAGTGGGTTAGAATTAAATGTGCTAGTCATATTCTTCATGATGCTCTCTTTATATTCCAATTCTTATCTTTTATGTGAGCATCATTGAAATCAGCATGCCTAGCTAGGGGCGTTAAACGATAGCGCTTGTTGGGAGGCAACCCAACTTTATTTTTGTTCCTGTTTAGCAATAAATAATTTATCTAGACTCTGTTATGATTGAGTTTTTATGTTTTAATTAGTGTTTGTGCCAAGTAGAACCGTCCGGAAGACTTGGGGAAAGTCTTGTTGATCTTGCTGTAAAAAACAGAAACTTTAGCGCTCACGAGAATTGCTGCCATTTTTATTTAAAAAGTGATATTTAGTTAATTCTTTTTTCAGATGATTAATAGATAAATTACTCACGTCCAGAAATTTATTTTAGAATTGTTGGTGTTCCAGAACTTGCGTTAGATACAGATTACTACAGACTGTCCTGTTTTTGATAGATTCTGTTTTTCTTGTGTTGTTTGCTTATTTTGATGAATCTATGGCTAGTAAAAGAGTTTATAAACCATAGAGAAGTTGGAATACAGTAGGTTTAACACCAATATAAATAAATAATGAGTTAATTACATTACCTTGAAGTGGTGTTTTCTTTTCTTTCGCTAACGGAGCTCACGAGATTTTCTATTTTGAGTTTTGTGTTGTGAAGTTTTCAAGTTTTGGGTAAAGATTTGATGGATTATGGAACAAAGAGTGGCAAGAGCCTAAGATTGGGGATTCCCATGGAACCCCAAGGTAAAATTCAAGTACACCAAAAAGCCTAATCTTGGGGATGCCCCGGAAGGCATCCCCTCTTTCGTCCTCATCTATCAGTAACTTTACTTGGAGCTATATTTTTATTCACCACATGATATGTGTTTTTCTTGGAGCGTCTTGTATGATTTGAGTCTTTGCTTTTTAGTTTACCACAATCATCCTTGCTGTACACACCTTTTGAGAGAGACTCACATGATTGGAAATTTATTAGAATACTCTATGAGCTTCATTTATATCTTTTGAGCTATATAGTTTTTGCTCTAGTGCTTCACTTATATCTTTTGGAGCACGGTGGTGGTTTTGTTTTATAGAAACTATTGTTCTCTAATGCTTCACTTATATTATTTTGAGAGTCCCTTAGAACAACATGGGTATAATAAAAACTTTCATATAAGTGCATTGAATACTATGAGAAGTTTGATACTTGATGATTGTTTTGAGATATGAAGATGGTAATATTAGAGTCATGCTAGTTGAGTAGTTGTGAATTTGAGAAATACTTGTGTTGAAGTTTGTGATTCCCGTAGCATGCACGTATGGTGAACTGTTATGTGACGAAGTCGGAGCATGATTTATTTATTGATTGTCCCCCTTATGAATGGCGGTCGGGGACGAGCGGTGGTCTTTTCCTACCAATCTATACCCCTAGGAGCATGCACGTAATACTTTGCTTTGATAACTTGTAGATTTTTGCAATAAGTATGTGAGTTCTTTATGACTAATGTTGAGTCCATGGATTATATGCACTCTCACCCTTCCACCATTGCTAGCCTCTCTAATACCGCGCACTTTTCGCCCGTATCACACACCAACCATATACCTTCCTCAAAACAGCCACCATACCTACCTATTATGGCATTTCCATAGCCATTCCGAGATATATTGCCATGCAACTTTCCACCGTTCCGTTATTATGAGATGCTTCATCATTGTCATATTGCTTGCATGATCATGTAGTTGACATCGTATTTGTGGCAAAGCCACCGTTCATAAATCTTCATACATGTCACTCATGAGTCATTGCAGATCCCGGTACACCGCCGGAGGCATTCATATAGAGTCATATTTTGTTCTAAGTATCGAGTTGTAATTTTTCGAGTTGTAAGTAAATAAAAGTGTGATGATCATCATTAGAGCATTGTCCCATGTGAGGAAAGGATGATGGAGACTATGATTCCCCCACAAGTCGGGATGAGACTCCGGATGAAAAAAAGAAGAAGAGAAAGGCCATTAAAAAATGAGAAGGACCAAAAAATGAGAGAAAAAGAGAGAAGGGACAATGCTACTATCCTTTTTCCACACTTGTGCTTCAATGTAGCACCATGATCTTCATGATAGAGAGTCTCTTATGTTGTCACTTTCATATTAGTGGGAATCTTTCATTATAGAACTTGGCTTGGATATTCCAATGATGGGCTTCCTCAAAATGCCCTAGGTCTTCATGAGCAAGCGAGTTGGATGCACACCCACTAGTTTCTTTTGTTGAGCTTTCATACACTTATAGCTCTAGTGCATCCATTTCATGGCAATCCCTACTCACTCACATTGATATCTATTGATGGGCATCTCCATAGCCCGTTGATACGCCTAGTTGATGTGAGACTATCTTCTCCTTTTTTGTCTTCTCCACAACCACCATTCTATTCCACATATAGTGCTATGTCCATGGCTCACGCTCATATATTGCGTGAAGATTGAAAAAGTTTGAGAACATCAAAAGTATGAAACAATTACTTGGCTTGTCATCGGGATTGTGCATGATTTAAATATTTTGTGTGGTAAAGATAGAGCATAGCCAGACTATATGATTTTGTAGGGATAGCTTTCTTTGGCCATGTTATTTTGAGAAGACATAATTGCTTTGTTAGTATGCTTGAAGTATTATTGTTTTTATGTCAATATTAAACTTTTGTCTTGAATCTTATGAATCTGAATATTCTTGCCACAATAAAGAGAACTACATGGATAAATATGTTAGGTAGCATTCCACATCAAAAATTATGTTTTTATCATTTACCTACTCGAGGACGAGCAGGAATTAAGCTTGGGATGCTTGATACGTCTCCAACGTATCTAGAATTTTTGATTGTTCCATGCTATTATATTATCAACCTTGGATGTTTTATATGCATTAATATTCTATTTTATATGATTTTGGGGACTAACCTATTAACCTAGAGCCCAGTGCCAGTTTCTATTTTTTTCTTGTTTTTAAGCACCGCGGAAAAGGAAAATCAAACGGAGTCCAATTGACCTGAAACTTCACGGAGATCATTTTTGGACCAGAAGAAGCCCATGGGGTACCGGAGGTGGGCCAGAAGAGTCCCGAGGCCACCACGAGGGTGGGGGCGCGCCCCCTGCCTCATGGCTCCCTGACCGACTTCTTTCGCCTATATATATCAACATACCCTAGAAACATCGCACACCAGAATAGATCGGGAGTTCCGCCACCAGAAGCCTCAGTAGCCATCGAAAACCAATCTAGACCCGTTCCGGCACCCTGCCGGAGGGGGGAATCCCTCTCCGGTGGCCATCTTCATCATCCCAGTGCTCTCCATGACGAGGAGGGAGTAGTTCTCCCTCGGGGCTGAGGGTATGTACCAGTAGCTATGTGTTTGATCTCTCTCTCTCTCATGTTCTTGAGGTGATACGATCTTGATAAATCGCGAGCTTTGCTATTATAGTTGGATCTTATGATGTTTCTCCCCCTCTACTATCTTGTGATGAATTGAGTTTTCCCTTTGAAGTTGTCTTATCGGATTGAGTCCTTAAGGATTTGAGAACACTTGATGTATGTCTTGCACGTGCTTATCTGTGGTGACAATGGGATATCATGTGATCCACTTGATGTATGTTTTGGTGATCAACTTGCGAGTTCCGTGACCACGTGAACTTATGCAGGGGTTGGCACACGTTTTCGTCTTGACTCTCTGGTAGAAACTTTGGGGCACTCTTTGAAATTCTTTGTGTTGGTTGAATAGATGAATATGAGATTGTGTGATGCATATCGTATAATCATACCCACGGATACTTGAGGTGACATTGGAGTATCTAGGTGACATTAGGGTTTTGGTTTATTTGTGTCTTAAGGTGTTATTCTAGTACGAACTCTATGATAGATTGAACGGAAAGAATAGCTTCGTGTTATTTTACTACGGACTCTTGAATAGATCGATCAGAAAGAATAACTTTGAGATGGTTTCGTACCCTACAATAATCTCTTCGTTTGTTCTCCGCTATTAGTGACTTTGGAGTGACTCTTTGTTGCATGTTGAGGGATAGTTATATGATCCAATTATGTTATTATTGTTGAGAGAACTTGCACTAGTGTAAGTATGAACCCTAGGCCTTGTTTCAACGCATTGCAATACCATATGTGCTCACTTTTATCATTAGTTACCTTGCTGTTTTTATATATTTAGATTACAAAAACCATTATCTACTATCCATGTTGCACTTGTATCACCATCTCTTTGCCGAACTAGTGCACCTATACAATTTACCATTGTATTGGGTGTGTTGGGGACACAAGAGACTCTTTGTTATTTGGTTGTAGGGTTGCTTAAGAGAGACCATCTTCATCCTACACCTCCGACGGATTGATAAACCTTAGGTCATCCACTTGAGGGAAATTTGCTACTGTCCTACAAACCTCTCCACTTGGAGGCCCAACAACGTCTACAAGAAGAAGGTTGTGTAGTAGACATCAACGGTTATTCATTTAAATATGAGAATAATGGTTGTTCTATTTATATGAGTAATATCTTTTATGGTCATGCACCCTTGAAGAGTGGTCTATTTTTGTTGAATCTCGATAGTAGTGATACATATTCATAATGTTGAAGCCAAAAGATGCAGAGTTGATAATGATAGTGCAACTTATTTGTGGCACTGCCGTTTGGGTCATATTGGTGTAAAGTGCATGAAGAAACTCCATACTGATGGACTTTTGGAATCACTTGGTACTTGCTAACCATGCCTTATGGGAGGGCAGTCACGCGCCCCCTCCCCCTCTAGTCCGAATTGGGCAAGGAGGGGGGCGGCGCCCCCCTTTTTCCTTCTCCTCCTCTCCCCTTCCTTCCCTCTCCTACTCCAACAAGGAAAAGGAGGAGTCCTACTCCCGGTGGGAGTAGGACTCCCCCCATGGCGCGCCCTCCTCCTGGCCGGCCACCTCCCCCCTTGCTCCTTTATATACGGGGGCAAGGGTGCACCCTAGAACACAAAAAAAGTTGATATGTTGATCTATTCCAGCCGTGTGTGGTGCCCCCCTCCACCATATTCCACCTTGGTTATATCGTAGTGGTGCTTAGGCGAAGCCTTGCGCCGGTAGCAACATCATCACCGTCGTGCTAACGGAACTCTCCCGTGAAGCTCTGCTGGATCGGAGTTCGCGGGACGTCATCGAGCTGAACATGTGCTGAACTCGGAGGTGCCGTATGTTCGGTACTTGGATCGGTCGGATCATGAAGACGTACGACTACATCAACCGCGTTGTGCTAACGTTTACGCTTTCAGTCTACGAGGGTACGTGGACACACTCTCCCCTCTCGTTGATATGCATCACCATGATCCTAAGTGTGCGTAGGAAATATTTTAAAATTACTACGTTCCCCAACAGAACCGTTATGTGATGAAGTCGGAGCATGATTTATTTATTGATTGCCTTCCTTATGAGTGGTGGTCGGGGTCGAGCGATGGTCTTTTCCTACCAATCTATCCCCCTAGGAGCATGTGCATAGTACTTTGTTTCGATAACTAATTAACAGATTTTTGCAATAAGTATGTGAGTTCTTTATGACTAATGTTGAGTCCATGGATTATACGCACCCTCACCCTTCCACATTTGCTAGCCTCTCTATTACCGCGCACTTTCCGCCGGTATTATACACCCACCATATACCTTCCTCAAAATAGCCACCATACCTACCTATTATGGCATTTCCATAGCCATTCCGAGATATATTGCCATGCAACTTTCCACCGTTCCGTTTGTTATGACACGCTTCATCATTGTCATATTGCCATGCATGATCATGTAGTTGACATTGTATTTGTGGCAAAGCCACCTTTCCTAATTTTTTCATACATGTCACTCTTGATTCATTGCATATCCCGGTACACCGCCGGAGGCATTCACATAGAGTCATATTTTGTTCCAAGTATTGAGTTGTAATTCTTGAGTTGTAAGTAAAAGTGTGATGATCATCATTATTAGATCATTGTCCCAGTGAGGAAAGGATGATGAAGACTATGATTCCCCCACAGTTCGGGATGAGGCTCCGGACGAAAAAAAAAAGAGAAAAGTGGCCAAAAAAAGAAGGCCCAAATAAAAAAATGAGAGAAAAAGAGAGAAGGGACAATGTTACTATCCTTTTTCCACACTTGTGCTTCAAAGTAGCACCATGATCTTCATGATAGAGAGTCTCCTATGTTGTCACTTTCATAGACTAGTGGGAATTTTGCATTATAGAACTTGGCTTGTATATTCCAATAATGGGCTTCCTCAAATTGCCCTAGGTCTTCGTGAGGAAGCAAGTTGGATGCACACCCACTTAGTTTCTTTTGTTGAGCTTTCATACACTTATAGCTCTAGTGCATCCGTTGCATGGCAATCCCTACTCACTCAAATTGATATCTATTGATGGGAATATCCATAGCCCGTTAATACTCCTAGTTGATGTGAGACTATCTTCTCCTTTTTTGTCTTCTCCACAACCACCATTCTATTCCACCTACAGTGCTATATCCATGGCTCGCACTCATGTATTGCGTGAAAGTTGAAAAAGTTTGAGAACGTCAAAAGTATGAAACAATTGCTTGGCTTGTCATCGGGGTTGTGCATGATTTAATATTTTGTGTGATGAAGATAGAGCATAGCCATACTATATGATTTTGTAGGGATAACTTTCTTTGGCCATGTTGTTTTGAGAAGGCATGATTGCTTAGTTAGTATGCTTGAAGTATTATTATTTTTATGTCAATATTAAACTTTTATCTTAAATCTTTCGGATATGAACATTCATGCCACAATAAAGAAAAATTACATTGAAAAATATGTTAGGAAGCATTCCACATCAAAAACTTTGTTTTTATCATTTACCTACTCGAGGGCGAGCAGGAATTAAGCTTGGGGATGCTTGATACGTCTCCAACGTATTTATAATTTTTGATTCTCCATGCTATTATATATTCTGTTTTGGATGTTTAATGGGCTTATTTATACACTTTTATATTATTTTTGGGACTAACATATTAACCGGAGGCCCAGACAAATTGTTGTTTTTTTGCCTATTTCAGTGTTTTGCAGAAAAAGAATATCAAACGGAGTCCAAACGGAATGAAACCTTCGGGAGCGTGATTTTTGGAACAAACGTGATCCAGAGGACTTGGAGTGGACGTCAAGCAATCAACAAGGAGGCCACGAGGCAGGGGGCGCGCCTACCTCCCTGGGCGTGCCCTCCACCCTCGTGGGCCCCTCGTGGCTCCACCGACCTACATCTTCCTCCTATATATACCTACGTACCCTGAAAACATCCAGGAGCACCACGAAAACCTAATTCCACCGCCGCAACCTTCTGTACCCAAGAGATCCCATCTTGGGGCCTTTTCCGGAGCTCCGCCGGAGGGGGCATTGATCACGGAGGGCCTCTACATCAACTCCATGGGCCCTCCGATGATGTGTGAGTAGTTTACCTCAGACCTTCGGGTCCATAGTTATTAGCTAGATGGCTTCTTCTCTCTCTTTGGATCTCAATACAAAGTTCTCCTTGATTCTCTTGGAGATCTATTCGATGTAACTCTTTTTGCGGTGTGTTTGTCGAGATCCGATGAATTGTGGGTTTATGATCAAGATTATCTATGAACAATATTTGAATCTTCTCTGAATTCTTTTATGTATGATTGGTGATCTTTGCAAGTCTCTTCGAATTATCAGTTTGGTTTGGCCTACTAGATTGATCTTTCTTGCAATGGGAGAAGTGCTTAGCTTTGAGGTTCAATCTTGCGGTGCTCGATCCCAGTCAAAGAAAGGGAAACGACACATATTGTATTTTTGCCATCGAGGATAAAAATATGGGGTTTATATCATATTGCATGAGTTTATCCCTCTACATCTTGTCATCTTGCTTAAGGCGTTACTCTGTTCTTATGAACTTAATACTCTAGATGCATGCTGGATAGCGGTCGATGTGTGGAGTAATAGTAGTAGATGCAAAATCATTTCGATCTACTTGAAACGGACGTGATGCCTATATTCATGATCATTGCCCTAGATATCTTCATAACTATGCACTTTTCTATCAATTGCTCAGCATTAATTTGTTCACCCACCGTAATACTTATGCTATCTTGAGAGAAGCCACTAGTGAAACCTATGGCCCCGGGTCTATTCTCCATCATACAAGTTTCCAATCTATTTTATTTTCCAATCTTTACTTTCAATCTATATCATAAAAATACCAAAAATATTTATCTTATTATTATTATCTCTATCAGATCTCACTCTTGCAAGTGGACGTGAAGGGATTGACAACCCCTTTATCGCGTTGGTTGTGAGGTTCTTATTTGTTTGTGTAGGTATGAGGTGACTCGCGCGTGGTCTCCTACTGGATTGATACCTTGGTTCTCAAAAACTGAGGGAAATACTTATGCTGCTTTGCTGCATCACCCTTTCCTCTTCAAGGGAAAACCAACGCATGCTCAAGAGGTAGCAACGTCTAACTTGTTTTGCAGGGCATGTTGTGATGTGATATGGTCAAGACGTGATGAGGTATAAATTGTTGTATGAGATGATCATGTTTTGTAGAAGTTATCGATAACTGGCAGGAGCCTTATGGTTGTCGCTTTATTGTATGAAATGCAATCGCCATGTAATTGTTTTACTTTATCACTAAGCGGTAGCGATAGTCTTAAAAGCAATAGTTGGTGAGATGATAACAACGCTATGATGGAGATCAAAGTGTCAAGCCGGTGAGATAGAGATCATGACGGTGCTTTGGAGATGTAGATAAAAGGCACAAGATGATGATGGCCATACCATGTCACATATTTTGATTGCATGTGTTGTTTATCCTTTATGCATATTATCTTGCTTAGTACGGCGGTAGCATTATAAGATGATCCTTCACTAAATTTCAAGGTATAAGTGTTCTCCCTGAGTATGCATCATTGCTACAGTTCATTGTGCCGAGACACCACGTGATGATCGGGTGTGATAAGCTCTATGTTCACATACAACGGGTGCAAGCCAGTTTTGCACGTGCAGAATACTCGGGTTATACTTGACGAGCCTTGCATATGCAGATATGGCCTCGGAACACTGAGACCGAAAGGTCGAACATGAATCATATAGTAGATATGATCAACATAGTGATGTTCACCATTGAAAACTACTCCATCTGACGTGATGATCGGACATGGTTTAGTTGATATGGATCACATGATCATTTAGATGACTAGAGGGATGTCTATCTAAGTGGGCGTTCTTAAGTAATATGATTAATTGAACTTTAATTTATCATGAACTTAGTCCTGATAGTATTTGCATATTTATGTTGAAGATCAATAGCTCGCCTATAGCTCCCCTGTTTTATTTTTGATATGTTCTTAGAGAAAAACTATGTTGAAAGATTATAGTAGCAATGATGCGGACTGGGTCCATGATCTAAGGATTATCCTCATTGTTGCACAGAATAATTATGTCCGTGATGCACCGCTAGGTGACAGACCAATGGCAGGAGCAGATGCAGACGTTATGAATGTTTGACAAGTTCGATATGATGACTACTTGATAGTTTAGTGCACCATGCTTTACGGCTTAGAACCGGGACTTCAAAAATGTTTTGAACGCCATGGAGCATATGAGATGTTTCAAGAGCTGGAAATGATATTTCAGATTCATGTTGTGTTAAGAGGTATGAGACCTCTAACAAGTACTTTTCCTACAAGATGGAGGAGAATAGCTCAGCTAGTGAGGATGTGCTCAGAATGTCTAGGTACTACAATCGCTTGAATCAAGTGGGAGTTAATCTTCCAGATAAGATAGTGATTGACAGAGTCCTATAGTCACTATCACCAAGTTAGTAGAACTTTGTGATGAACTATAATATGCAAGGGATGATGAAAATGATTCCCGAGCTCTTTGCGATGCTGAAATCGGCGAAGGTAGAAATCAAGAAAAAGCATCAAGTGTTGATGGTTGACAAGACCACTAGTTTCAAGAAAAAGGGCAAAGGAAAAGAAAGGGAACTTCAAGAAGAATGACAAGCAAGTTGCCACTCCCGTGAAGAAGCCCAAAACTAGACCTAAGCCTCAAACTGAGTGCTTCTACTACAAAGGGAATGGTCACTGGAAGTGGAACTACCCAAATATTTAGCGGATAAGAAGGATGGCAAAGTGAACAAAGATATATTTGATATACATGTCATTGATGTGTACTTTACTAGTGTTCATAGTAACCCCGGGGTATTTGATACCGGTTCAGTTGCTAAGATTAATAACTCGAAATAGGAGTTACAGAATGAACAGAGACTAGTTGAGGGCGACGTAACGATGTGTGTTGGAAGTGATTCCAAGGTTGATAAGATCACCATTGCATACTCCCTCTACCTTCGGGATTAGTGTTGAACCTAAATAAATGTTATTTGGTGTTTGTGTTGAGCATGAATATGATTGGATCATGTTTATACGGTTATTCATTTAAGTCAGAGAATAACTGTTGTTCTGTTTACATGAATAAAACCTTCTATGGTCATACACCCATTGTAAATGGTTTATTGAATCTCGATCGTAGTGATACACATATTCATAATATTCATGCCAAATGATGCAAAGTTGATAATGATAGTGCAACATATTTGTGCCACTGCCGTTTAGGTCATATTGGTGTAAAGCGCATGAAGAAACTCCATGCAGATGGGCTTTTGGAATCACTTGATTATGAATCGTTTGATACTTGCGAACCATGCCTCATGCACAAGATGACTAAAACTCCGTTCTCCGGAAAAGGAGCGAGCCAATGACTTACTGGAAATAATACATACCGATTTATGTGGTCCAATGAGTATTGAGGCACGCGGCAGGTATCGTTATTTTCTGACCTTCACAGATGATTTGAGCATATATGGGTATATCTACTTAATGAAACACAAGTCTGAAACATTTGAAAAGTTCAAAGAATTTCAGAGTGAAGTGGAGAATCATCGTAACAAGAAATAAAGTTTCTATGATATGATCGCGGAGGCGAATATTTGAGTTACGAGTTTGGCCTTCATTTAAAAAAATGTGGAATAGTTTCACAACTCACGCCACCTGAAACACCACAGCGTAATGGTGTGTCCGAATGTCGTAACCGTACTTTATTAGATATGGTGCGATCTATGATGTCTCTTAGCGATTTACCACTATCGTTTTGGGGGCTATGCATTAGAGACAGATGCATTCACGTTAAATAGGGCACCGTCTAAATCCGTTGAGACGACAGCGTATGAACTATGGTTTGGCAAGAAACCAAAGCTGTCGTTTCTTAAAGTTTGGGGTTGCGATGCTTATGTGAAAAGGTTTCAAACTGATAAGCTCGAACCCGAATCGGAGAAGTGCGTCTTCATAGGATACCCAAAAGAAATTGTTGGGTACACCTTCTGTCACAGATCTGAAGACAAGATTTTTGTTGCTAAGAATGGATCTTTTCTAGAGAAGGAGTTTCTCTCGAAAGAAGTGAGTGGGAGGAAAAGTAGAACTTGATGAGGTAATTGTACCTTCTCTCGAATTGGAAATTAGCTCATCACAGAAATCAGTTCCAGTGATGCCTACACCAACTAGAGAGGAAGCTAATGATAATGATCATGATACTTCAGATCAAGTTACTACCGAACCTCGTAGGTCAACCGGAGCATGTTCTGCACCAGATTAGTACGGTAATCCTGTTCTGGAAGTCATGTTACTAGACCGTGATGAACCTACGAACTATGAGGAAGCGATGATGAGCCCAGATTCCGATAAATGGCTTGAGGCCATGAAATCTGAGATAGGATCCATGTATGAGAACAAAGTGTGGATTTTGGTGGACTTGCTCGATGATCGGAAAGACATTGAGAATAAATGGATCTTCAAGAGGAAGATGGACGCTGATGATAGTGCTGCTATCTACAATGCTCGACTTGCACAAAAATGTTTTCGACAAGTTCAAGGAGTTGACTACGATGATACTTTCTCACTCATAGCGATGATTAAGTACGTCTGAATCATGCTAGCAATTGCCGCATTTTATGAAATCTGGCAAATGGATGTCAAAATTGCATTCCTTAATGGATTTATTAAAGAAGGGTTGTATATGATGCAACCAGAAGGTTTTGTCGATCCTAAAGGTGCTAACAAAGTGTGCAAGCTCCAGCGATCCATCTATGGACTGGTGCAAGCATCTCGGAGTTGGAATATATGCTTTGATGAGGTGATCAAAGCATATGGTTTTATACAGACTTAGGGTGAAGCCTGTATTTACAAGAAAGTGAGTGGGAGCTCTGTAGCATTTCTGATATTATATGTGGATGACATAATGTTGATTGGAAATGATATAGAATTTCTGGATAGCATAAAAGGATACTTGAATAAGAATTTTTCAATAAAAGACCCTGGTAAAGCTACTTATGTATTGGGCATCAAGATCTATGGAGATAGATCAAGACGCTTAATAGGACTTTCACAATGCACACACCTTGACGAGATTTTGAAGGAGTTTAAAATGGATCAGTCAAAGAGAGGGTTCTTACTTGTGTTACAAGGTGTGAAATTGAGTAAGACTCAAAGCTTGACCACGACAGAAGATAGAGAGAGAATGAAAGTCATTCTGTATGCATCAGCCATAGGTTCTATATGATATGCCATGTTGTGTACCATACCTATTGTGTACCTTGCTATGAGTTTGGCAAAGGGGTACAATAGTGATCTAGCAGTATATCACTGGACATCAGTTAAAATTATCCTTAAGAGGACTAAGGAAATATTTCTCGGTTATGGAGGTGATAAAGAGTTCATCGTAAAGAGTTACGTCGATGCAAGCTTTAACACCAATCTGGATGACTCTGAGTCTTAATCTGGATACATATTGAAAGTGGGAGCAATTAGCTAGAGTAGCTCCATGCAGAGCATTGTAGACATAGAAATTTGCAAAATACATACAGATCTGAATGTGGCAGACGCGTTGACTAAACTTCTCTCACAAGCAAAACATGATCACACCTTAGTGCTCTTTGGGTGTTAATCACATAGCGATGTGAACTAGATTATTGATTCTAGTAAACCCTTTGGGTGTTGGTCACATGGTGATGTGAACTATGGGTGTTAATCACATAAAGATGTGAACTACCGGTGTTAAATCACATCACGATGTGAACTAGATTGTTGACTCTAGTGCAAGTGCGAAACTGAAGGAAATATGCCCTAGAGGCAATAATAAAGTTGTTATTTTATATTTCCTTATATCATGATAAATGTTTATTATTCATGCTAGAATTGTATTAACCGGAAACTTGATACATGTGTGAATACATAGACAAAACAAAGTGTTCCTAGTATGCCTCTACTTGACTAGCTCGTTAATCAAAGATGGTTAAGTTTCCTAACCACAGACATGTGTTTTCATTTGATGAACGGGATCACATCATTAGGAGAATGATGTGATGGACAAGACCCATCCGTTAGCTTAGCATGTTGATTGTTTAGTTATATTGCTATTGCGTTCATGTATGTCAAATACATATTCCTTTGACTATGAGATCATGCAACCCCCGGATATCGGAGGAATACCTTGTGTGCTATCAAACATCACAACGTAACTGGGTGATTATAAAGATGCTCTACAAGTATCTCTGAAGGTGTCTTGTTGGGTTGGCATGGATCAATATTAGGATTTGTCACTCCGAGTATCGGAGAGGTATCTCTAGGCCCTCTCGGTAATGCACATCACTATAAGCCTTGCAAGCAAAGTGACTAATGAGTTAGTTGCGGGATGATGCATTAAGAAACGAGTAAAGAGACTTGCCAGTGACGAGATTGAACTAGGTATCAGGATACCGATGATCGAATCTCGGGAAAATAACATACCGATGACAAAGGGAATTACATATGTTGTCATAAGGTTCGACCGTTAAAGATCTTCGTAGAATATGTAGGAGCCAATATGGGCATCCAGGTTCCGCTATTGGTTATTGATCGGAGAAGTGTCTCGGCCATGTCTACATAGTTCTCGAACCCGTAGGGTCCGCACGCTTAAACGTTCACTGGCGATATAGTACTATATGAGTTATGTTGGTAACCAAATGTTGTCCGGAATCCCGGATGTGATCACGTACATGACAAGGAGCTCCAAAATGGTCTGGAGGTAAAGATTAATATATGGGATAATAGTGTTTGGTCTCCGGAAGGGTTCCGGAGTTCACCGGAAGGGATTCCGAATGTTCTCTGAAATGGTTGGGTACGAGAACACTTATTTGAGCCAAAGGGAAAAGCCCACAAGGTTTTTGGAAAGCGCAAAAGGTAGTTTTTCGAAGTCCAGGGGCCAGACGCTAAGGTCCCTGGCGTCTGGGTCCAGACGCCGGGAACCCTTGCGTCTGGCCTTGGAGTCCGGGAAGGACTCTTGCCTTTCGGGTGAAACCGACTTTGTGGAGGCTTTTACTCCAAGTTTCGACCCCAAGGCTCAACATATAAATAGAGGGACAGGGCTAGCACCAAAGACACATCAAGAATCACCAAGCCGTATGCCGGCAACCCCGTCCCCTCTAGTTTATCCTCCGTCATAGGTTCCGTTGTGCTTGGCGAAGCCCTGCGGAGATTGTTCTTCACCAACACCGTCACCACACCGTCGTGTTGCCGGAACTCATCTACTACTTCACCAGTCTTGCTGGATCAAGAAGGCGAGGACGTCATCAAGCTGAACGTGTGCTGAACGCGGAGGTGTCGTATGTTCGGTACTTGATCGAGACAGATCGTGAAGGTGTATGACTACATCAATCGCGTTGATAAACGCTTCCGCTTTGCGATCTTCTAGGGTATGAAGATGCTCTCCCCCTCTCGTTGCTATGCATCTCCTAGATAGATCTTGCGTGATCGTAGAATTTTTTTTGAAATTGCATGCTACGTTCCCCAACATCTTGTCCATGACATCATTCTTCTAATGATATGATCTCGTTCATCAAATGACAACACATGTCTATGGTTAGGAAACTTAACCATCTTTGATTAACGAGCTAGTCTAGTAGAGGCTTACTAGGGACACGGTGTTTTGTCTATGTATCCACACATGTATCAAGTTTCCGGTTAATACAATTCTAGCATGAATAATAAACATTTATCATGATATAAGAAAATATAAAATAACAACTTTATTATTACCTCTAGGGCATATTTCCGTCAATCAGAAGTTACAACTGCTCAAAAATGTCATCATTATGTGAGATCCTTGCTCAAAAATGCCATTAGATATTTCAAAAATGCCATCGTTCCATTATATGTTTGCTCAAAATGCCATTAGACATCGTTATTGTCGGACCAAACCCATTGACCATGTTATATGACAAAAATATCCCTAGATCCACATGTCACTTCTCTCTATATCACAATGGTAAGTGTGGGTCCCACTTATCAGGAGTAATCAAGCAAATAATTTTACAAAAAAGAACATTGTTGGGATCAAGAGGGGCCAACACTTTATTGTAGTGAGATAGAGAGAGAGCTAACACGTTGGTCCATTGGTATTTATGTCACTATAACATGGCAAACGTCATTTGAGGTGACAATAATGGTGTCAAGAGACATTTTTGAGCATGCGCCTACCGAAGCGATGGAATTTGAGGAGTTGAAATTCCTAGTGGCAAAACTGAGTAGTGGGACACAACTAGTGGCATTAATGATAAAAATGACACGCCAAGAGAAGTGTAACACATCTGAATTTATCGTATTCTTTTGTGGGATATGAAACATTATTTGTCATTACATTTGTGGAGTATGGAACATTTATAACGATTTTGCATAACTTTTTCCTGAAATACGTGAGCATGTTTCATACATGGTGAAACATGTTTTGAAAATACGTTTTTCTATACTAAAAAGTCATCATTAGGGCACGCATATACCCTTGTAGTGCAGGTGCCGCCATCAAAGATAAAATTCAATCCCCGGGCCTAAAGCTTGAACACGAGGGTGACGTCCTAAACTAGGTGGTACATCCGACATAACTCGCTCAGTTCCTAAACAACAACACCCCACCACCGAACTAGGCCACCTACACCCATTTGTCACACTGTGGGTAGGCGGATACCTGGATGCAATGGGGAAGCATGATATTCATCCGCTCGTTCAACACCTTCCAGAAAGCCACCGGGATGACAAGCATTGCCATGCCATCCATGTCCATCTAGACATAAAATCGGCGTGGCACTGAATCTCTAGGCTTGTGTCCCGGCTTGGATTGGTAGCCATGGGTGTGTAGAGGCACTGCCGTCGCGTCCCTTGTCCCTGCCACTTTGGGCTTCAGTGCCCAACGGGGTTTTCTTTCTTGAGGGTTCCCGGTATCATAGTGGAGTTTGTTAGGAGCTCCTATCTACCGCTCTTAGCGGCAAATTGTCGAGGCAGCACGCATGTGCCTCAAATGGGCCGGCCCATTGGCGACTGTCTTCAACGAGCGAACCCGACTAAGCACAGTACCAAGCATTCTAGCGAATGGACCAAGTGCTGTAGCGACCGGATAGAATACTGTAGTGATTTGGGTTGTAGCAAACGGCTATTGTAGCATATGCTTTTTAATTATTTTTTAATGCAAACAATTTTAAGTTTTTCTAGACATTTTTCAATATGGAGAACTATTTTTGAAATTCAAGTTTTTTTGGAAACACAAACAAATTTTGAAATTTCAAACTTTTTAAGGAAAAACGATTATTTCTAAAATTTCCAAACATTTATTGGAAATCACGAACAATATTAAACTTTTGTTAACATTTTAGGAAAAACTGATTTTTTTTAAAACCAATAAGTTTTAAAATAAAATCCAGTTTTTTTAGAAAATGTGATCTATTTTTTCAAACTTTGAACATCTTTTTTTCAAAAACATGAATGATTCTTTTAAATTTCTTCTGAAATTCTTCACATTTTTTGAACATACTTAACATTTTTGGGAATTTCTGAATTAAGAAAATGGTGTAAGAAATGAAAAGGAAAAAAGTGGGAAAAGAAAGTATAACCGGACAAGAAGTAGAAAAACAACAAAAAACAGCTAGGAACCTTCTAGAAGGTTCCCAAGCCCAGTAAAGTTGGCTTGAAACATTCTAGAAGGATCCCAAAACTGGAACCAGAACTTCTCTGTCTACCGCTAGAATGGGCCGGCCCACTTGCTCCCGGGCTAGCGTGCTCATCCTGTGCGAAGCGGCGCCTGTTTGACGAACAAGCTCGGTAAATAGAAAAATTGGAGCTTGGGGTGTGTGGAGTGGCAGGTCTTGGCCGTAGCATAGTACTTCCTCCATTTCACAATGTAGCGCGCCCGCGTTTCCTGAGATCTAAGTTTGACCATAAATTTAACCAACGAGACCGACTGTGGTGGGAGCAAAAATTATATCACAGAATCCATATTTTTGATACAAATTCAGTGGTATGATTTTTGCTCCCGTCGCAGTCGTTCTTGTTGACTAAATTTATGGACAAACTTAGATCTCAAGAAGCGCGGGCGCACTACATTGTGGAATGGAGGGAGTAAGTATGATGCTACTAATTCCGTGCATTCAGTTTATTCGGTTTTCATGGTTTGGTTATACTTCTCATGTTTGTATGATATGAAGTTAAATTATTTTGGTATGGTTATGGTATATACCATAACAACAGAGGTTGTTGTGAATTTAAAAATGAATAATAATTTACAAAGTTATGACTCCAAAAGCGTACTTTTTTTTATACAAAACAGTATATAGCTATATATGCATGCACAAATTTATGTCTTGATGGTTATGCACGTGCTTAGCATTTGTTTAAAAGAAACGTAACAATGTTACAAGAAAAATGGACGGGCATAGCAGGAAATCTTACTCTTGTGCAAGAAAAATAACTATTTGTATAGTTATTCATTTCAAGAAATATAAATATATATTTTACTTCAATTTATTCATTAACCGTTCGGTATATATCATAAAAAAACAAAATTCAAAATGGCATGAAAAAATCATACCATACCGAACCCAGAAACCAGAAAACCCATATAATTGGTTCGGTTCAGTTTATTTTCGGTATGGTTTTTTGCTTCGGTTTTAAAATGCACATAGTGAGATGCTACCGAGCTGGAGAAGAGTGGGCCGAGCTACAATGCCCGGTGAATGTGAGAATACTTGGCTTCCGGCTTGTTAGTTTAAGCTACAACAAGTTTAGGAAACCCGGTGATCAAGGTTCTGAAACATATAGGGTATGACCTCAAGCCAAGTTTCGAAGAGCATCCTTCCTTGCTTTCCTTGCCACCCGTTCATACCAAGCTATAAATCCAGTCTAGAGCACACCAGGGACATGGATGGCTTCGCGCCCATACCATCCCTTCCTTGTCCCAAACCAAAACCCCGGCCTCATAAATCGTGCACATCCAGGCACGATGCACTCCACGTCCAGAGCGCGCCTCCGCCATGGCTTCGACCCTGTCATGCTTTCTTCCTCCTCCTCCTGCCGCGTCGCCGACCCGCCTGCGCCGAAGCGGCGCGAGCGCCGGCAGGCCGGGGCGTCAATGCAGGGCATGGAGCAACGGCGCCGGGACGAGGATGAGGAGGGGCGGCGGCAGGCTGCGCGTGGAGGCTCTGTTCGGCGATGGAGGAGGAGAGGGAGAAGACACGTTCCGGGCGGTGATGAGGATCGTGAGGCTCAACTCCGCCATCCAGAACCGGAGCGTCCGGGAGCTGCTGGAGCTGGTCGCCGACGAGTGCCGGTATTTCTGCCGCAACATCCCGGCCGTCAGCGTTTCGGAGATGAGCAAGGTACTACTGCTGTATGTCTCTTGCTTGCTGCTGCTACTTTCTTTTTTCTTCTTTTGTTCGTTCTTGTTGCTGACCACAGGACATGCTTTGACAGAGCGTGTTCCTGTTTCTACATGAGATGATGCTCCGGCACCAGGTCTCGTTCGTGCTCAAGCCCGCGGAGAACGGAGCCTTCGACCTGGGTGTCAAGTGGTCGCTAGGTCTGTGTAAAACGCTTGTCAGTTGTAACGTACCAGCCACGGTTTGATCAGCTCATACCGAAATGTTTGGTTACTTGCAGAATGGAAGGGCCAGAAGCTGCCTTGGGACGTAGACTGCACTGTATCCACGACCCACGTCTACACAGGCCTACTGCTCATCAGGTACAATCTCATCCACCCAACATCTGAATTTGGGCCAGCTTTTGGTGTTTACCTAATACTACAATTTAGAGAGGAGAGACACACGAGTTTCAGATCAAAATCACATTGTGTTTTTCTCTCTGTAGTCAAGTGAACAAGGCATGTGGGCCGCTCCTGCAGAGGATTCTACAGATGATTTACCAGGCAAGCATGATACACTCATAGTGAACTAAAAAAAAGCACAGATCCAAGTAAAATGACTCGACTTTTGTTTACCATCGCAGAATCTGGATGCGGTAGTTCTGATCGTGGCAAACAAGTTCCTACCAGACGGCACGCTGGATGAGAAGGAGAGAAGCAACATAATTGTGTGCGCCATCATTGGCCTGGTGGTCATGGTTCTGTTCTACGCCATGTTTAACAACTTGTAGGTCCATCGGGGGCAGCAAGGCCACACCGATGTTTCACAGAATTCTGATGCACAGATACCAGAATCTGTTGTGAAATGGTCAGCGAGCACAATGACTTTACCCCTTCATGTAATACATAATAGCAAAGTAGTAGTTGCTGGTTGCAAAAAGGAAGAAAAACTTCATGAATAAGAATAACCGGGGACACAATTTAGAACGAACGGGAGCAAATTTATCATTTTGATAACGATCTACAACATATGATTAGACATCACCTACAACATCACAATGTTCTGGGTAAAAAGGGAGAAAGCTGCCTCTTACCATAAGACGCTTCTATGGTTGCTGAATTTACATCAAAGTTAATCAGCTTTTCACTTTCTCTTACTGTTGCTACGAATCCGGACAGCCTACCAGATGTGACCCTTCCGGGAAGACCAAACTAGACAATATGCAGAACTACCATTCCTTTTCATTGCTACTGTGATGAGATTAGCCTACAGCCCTTTCTCGTAAGTAAATGAGTCTGTTGGGTACCAAAGATGCAGTTAATAACTTCGGCGAGTTTCTGCCATTTCATCAGTTCCTACTACCAGGATGTTAGACCAACCACGTTTCAGCTGCAGCCAAAGTTGGGCACTCGGATTAGATATAAGCAAACCAACACCTTTGTGTTAAATGAAACAGAACGAATAGTTAACAGGCCTAGATATTGATATAACAACTAAAAATACCCTTGTACCGGTTTCACACATTTCTATACTTCTACAGTGCAACGCTGGAAAAAAATAGGGACTGGCAATCGGCGGTGCAAGATGGATAAGCACGGGGATATTCTTAGGAGGGAGTCAATAACTAACCAGTTAGATCTTGTTAGGTTGCTTGAAAAGGTGGTCTGACAACAACTCTGAAACAGCCGGAGCAGTTACGCTTTCACATCCGAAGAGATCTTTAAGCTTAGAGTCGCATAATATCATCGTGGGATTTGATGGATCCTGCAACAAAACAAACAAGAATGGAACTGAGGTACTTTAGAGAAGCCTATATTTACATAGGATACCAAGTAGAACAGCAAGATGGTTGCATAAGGAGTTTTTTCTCTTGTCTGCATACAAGAATAGATCCTTGCAAGTAAGGGAACTCACAATATAAGCAGAGGGAATATACAGTCTACCACCGATCAGCCAAATATAAAATATGCCTACCTAAAAAGCCTAGCACTAACTAATGCCTAGATCTAGACATGGCAACATACAGAACTGAATATTCACCCATGGAACATTCCTGATCAAAAAAAGAATAAGGAAAATCACATGGCGGGTGGGGTTGGTGGCATGCATTATTTGATACCATAAATAGATAAGTTTGCAAGCTGAGAGCTGTGAATAATTTCATTAACACATTGCATATATGCTGATTTTATAATTCGCAGTGTTTTAGGTGGCAACATCATTACTGTTCAGTTATATATGAAAGCACTCAGGAGAGTGAAAGGGGGACTTGCGGGAATGCTTTCCTTATGCTTTACTCATCATAAGTCGAAAGAGAACAAATAACAAGCCAACTTGCATATAGAAGCAATCAGCAAAATACTCCCATACAGCTGACAAGGATGTATGTAAGGTCATAGTGGTGTTAAAAAACCTCTCAACCTCATGTACCGGTTCTTTAACTTAAAAAATGAAAAACAAATGGGAGCATACACTAAAATGACTTTTATCCAGAACAACCACCATATGCATCTAACTAAACCCCACATGCTTTGCTTATGCTTCACTCTTTACCATACACTAAAAAAGAATAGACAACCAACCAACTTGTGTATAAAGCAACCTGCAAAATACTGGCTAATTGCTGCTCAAGGCATAAGGGTATAACTGTACACACACCAAAAAGCAGATTTTTTTCTCTCCACGTACCAGCTCTTCAAGTTAAAATAAATAGAGCAACATGGAATATACACTCAACAACCTATATCTACAAACAACCACCATATATGCCTCTAGTTGATCAACCACCAACAACCATGCCAACCAAAACTAAAATCAGAAAGAGAAAACAGAAAGTGAGTGATCTACCAAATACAAATATCCACCATGATGTCCACTCCAGTCAACACAATCTGTCATGAATCAGACAGAAAAAATTCCAGGCCTGATAGCATTTCTCCAGAGCATACAGAGAAAGGAGTACAATTACCAAGTCTACTTAAATATGCTTCCTTGGGAGATAGTAATTCTACGTCTAACATCCTAAAGTTGTACACTTAAATATGCTTTCTTGTGAGATAGTAATTCTAACATTCTAAAATAACCGAGATATGCTTGTACTTTCCAAAGATGCTTACATAACTAAACTGAATGAAGAATCGCTTCCACTTAGCTAGTTCTTCATGGTTGGACACAATTAATTTGCAATGCCCACTACAAGTTTAATATCACCCAGAGCATTTCACACTAGAACGGTATAGTACATCAAAGTTCTGATAATAATCATCCACTAACCTCTAGATTGTTGCTTTTGATGTGGTCCCAAACACGCTTGACAACCTCGGATTGGGACATCTCTCTTTCTCCGGTTCCAAAAAAGCTAGCAAGAGCATCAGACACGTTAACTGGCGGTTGGTTTGTAGCAACATCTTCGGCAAGAGGAACGGGAACATCTTCCACAGGCTTCAGCTTCTTCATATCTCGATTTGAATCTTCTGCAAGAAGTTGTAGCAAATATGATTTAAACTAAAGCTTGATTACTGTCTATAACATAACTACTGTTTGTGGGCAAGGACTACTTGTTGGCTCAAGTGGTTTTATATGCTTCGCTAAAAGCTTGTTCATCTTGAACATATCAGTGCAATCAGTCTCAAAAACCAATCGTAGCTCATCATTGCATATGATCTTTCTCTTATTGTTTGGGTCCTGCAAGTCATTCCTGCGAATGTACGCCCAAAGCTGCTTAACGATCTGCAATTGATTCAATTCACAATCTCAGGGCTTCTTCCGTGATGTAATCATATCAAGAGAAGGGAAGACAGTAGAAAGACGGGCCAGTATAATGAAACCTCAGTCCTAGCCATTGTTGGTTCACCAACAATAGCTTGCAGCTCAGGCGAAACACCACAGATTTTGTTTAATCCCCCTGGACCACCTCTTCGTTTTACTCCAGTACTTGCACTGATTCATAAAGATGATCAGAAATAATAAGTTTGATGAACAGACTGGACAACAGTAAAAGATAGCTGACATTCAAGATCAAGAGAAGGGACACATCCGTATCTGCTGTAGTCATAGGGGAGGTACACCTCCAGATTTCACTCAGGAATATTCTTCCACACAGACAGATTTGATGTGTGCTAAATAAATACAACCTCTGTACACTAACATAAGGCATTTTTGCAGTTCAATTTGAACTACAAAAACGTCTTACATCAGATGGAGTATTTGTTTTCCTTTTTTGAGCAACCCGAAGGAGCGCTGCCTCTTCATTTAGTGAAAAGGAGATTATAGTATGTAACCGTGCTAAATATTGTCATCCCGCACACAAATGTAATCAGTTTAACAAAGTTAAGTAAACAGACATTAAGGGTTTCTTTCAAATCCCTTACAGTTGCAGAAAAATAAATGGAGTGCGCACTTGCTAATCCATTTCTTGCGCGCAATAAAAGCTCTGGTTGAGGATGCTTTTTAAAGCAACAATTTTGATGGGGATAGCAAAATCCATTACTACGGGTTCAGAGGCTTCAATTCTGCAGGCCAGGTTGACATAACTACGGCAGTATTCAAAGATTTTCTGAAGTACACAAGAAGTAATCTCGCAAGAGTCCTTGAACATTAAAAATCTAGTACGGGTTGGCATGAACCTACTGAACCGCTCAGAAATCATTTGCTTGCAGTTTACACCACCACCCTAATTACTCACAGTAATCATGATAGAACATCACTGTCCACCAGAAAGAATCAAAAGCACTAGCCCTAACAGCATGAACAAGGATATCATGTGACACAGAAAAAAGTTCAGGCCTTTGTGCATAACCCAGACTCAGTCCACCAAATAAATCTGAGAAAGGAGCTACCAGAACATGTGGTGTAAAGAATTTGGAGCATAGCTTCGCGTAGACGTTAATACATACTAGCACACTAGTAGCCGTACCCAACGCAAACCCTAGAACGAATGTGGAAAAAGATCGTGAGACGAAGGATGCGAAGAATCACCTTTCCTTCTTGGCCCTCGCGGGCGCGGCCCCACGCGGACTCTCGGACACCGGCCCACGCGGACTGGCCGCCGCCGTGGCCGCATTAGCCGCGGCGGCCATCTGCTGCTGCTGCTGCTGCTGCTGCTGCTGGTACTGCTGCAGCTGGACGAGCCTCTGCAGCTGCGCCTCGCCGGGCTGCGCGTAGCGGAACGACCCTGGGGCGTCATACGGCGAGGAGGCCGGCGGGCTGGCGCGGTGCTGCTGCTGCTGGTGGTGCTGCTGCTGCTGGTACTGCTGCGAGGCGGCGTAGTAGGACTGCAGCTGCTGCGGCGTCGGCTGCTGCGAGAAGAAGTGGGGCACGCCGGCGGGGGCGGAGGCGGAGGCCGTGGTGGTGGTGCTGAAGTGGGGCTGGGCGTGGGGAGAGGAGGCGGGGGCAAAATGGTCTTTACGCGGGGCGGGGGCGGGGGCGGGGGAGAGGAGCGCGATGAGGATGTCGCGGATGAGCGGCGCCCTGGGGGCGAGGTCGACGCCGAGCTGCGCCTGGAGCTGGCGCACGACGGCGTCGGGCGATATCCCGGCCGCGGCGGCGCCGGGGAGCGCGGCGGCCTGGCGGACGAAGGACTCGACGTAGCGGGCGAGCTCCTGGTCGGACACCATCGGGGCTCGGGGCGGGGACGGCGGCGGACTCTCGTCGCCTTTTTTTGAAATGGGGAATCGCTCCGCTCTCGGGGGTCCGGGCGGGGGGCCGCGGTTTTGTTTTGGGACGGGGGGTGGGTCGCGGTGGTTCCGGTGGGCTCAGCAAGCACCGCTCCTGTGCTCTGGCCCTGTAGTTTTCTCCACGGTTGGCGTTTCGGATAGAGATGCATAGATCAGGGGCTCTTTTCTGCTTGCCCCCTCGTTTGCCACTGTTATTTCCATTACGCATACCGCATACAGCTTCTGTTTCTTCGGTCCGATGGTCAAGGCCGCAAAACTCCATCAAATGTCCCCACTTAAAACGTTTTGCCTCATCGATTACTTACAAAAAATACCCATATAATTTATGGAAAACAGGACGAAAACCAATATAAACCAATCTTGGACGAACTACTCGCATGACATAAAGCCCATCTGACAATATAGCAGATCTACCAGATAGCTTGGACTCCCTCACTGGATGTCCACATACACCCGAAGGGTGCCGTTGTGACACCTATCATGGAATCGACTATAGTGAAATGTGGACCAAAGTGTCAAAATATGGGCGGGGCAAGCACCTTAAGAAAAAACTGTTTAGATGAATTGTCTTTTTGGAACATTAGGGGGATAACTGTCCCAGGGGAAAAAACTTGCATAGTTGAGGTCCTTAGTAAAACTAAAGCTAGTACCATAGCTTTCCATGAGACTAAGAAAGAGGAGCTCTCTACTGGTTTCTTGAAATCTATTAGAAACAATAGAAAATTTGTTTGGCATCACTTACCTACTAAGGGCTCTGCTGGTGGCATCCTGGTAGGAGTGGATGCAGACATTTTTGAAATAAACCTCTGGAGTTCTCTCAAATTCTCTATCTCTTGTAACCTCACAGTTAAATCTAATGGGATTAAGTTTAGGATGATTAGTGTTTATGGATCACCCTATGAGAAAGGGAAAGATGATTTCATCTCAAAGCTTCATAGCATGTTTATTGATGATCATCAACCTACTCTAATAGGTGGAGATTTTAACCTGGTTAGATACCAGCAGGATAAGAGTAGTGGCAATATCAATCACCATTGGTGTGATAAATTTAATGCCTGAATAGAGATTTGGAGTCTTTTAGAGATCAAGATGTCTGGAAGAAAAATCACATGGGCTAATAACCAAAGTAATTTGGTTATGACTACCATTGACAGGATTTTCTATAATACAGATCTTGAGGCTCTGTTCCCTTTAAGCAATTCCCAAGCCCTTCCAAGGGTGGGGAGTGACCACACTCCTCTACTATGGGACTCTGGCTTAGATTGCCCTCTTAGACCCACTAGTTTCAAGTTTGAAAAATGGTGGTTGTTGAGGACAGACTTTAGAGAATTGGTTATTAAGAACTGGACAACCCCTGTTAAGGATAAAAAAGCCATAGATGCCTGGTAGGAAAAGGGCGGGAGGTTTAGGAAATTTGCTAGAGGTTGGAGTAGGAATATTGAGGCTGAGCTTAGGAAGCATAAAACCAGCCTCACCCGGGAATATGACTCCCTATATATTAGGGCTGAAACTGAGCAGTTTATCTGATCCTGAGATTGACAGAATGAAAGAGGTACTGCATGAACTTCAGCAAAGTTGGCTGAAGGGTGAGATTAAAACCAAGCAAAGATCTAGAGATAAGGATATCTTAGAATGGGACAGGAATACTAAATGTTTCCAAGCTGTAGCCAACCAAAGGAGAAGGAAAACCCTGATCCATGCTTTAGATGACCCTAATGGTACTGCCACTGAGACTAAAGACATGCTAGACATTGCCACATATTTCGATGGCCACTAAGACTAAAGACTGAAGAAGAGGTAAAAGAGGCCATTTTTGGGTCTTACTCGGATGAAGCCCATGGACCCGATGGCCTCTCTTTCCTCTTCTTCCAATAGTTTTGGGAGGTGTTGAAAAAAAATTATGGCCCTTTTCAAAGATTTTTATGAGAGAGAGCTTGATATCTACAGGCTTAACTTTGCTATGATTACTCTGGTTCCTAATGAGAAAGATGCCACTTGTATGAAAAAGTTTAGACCAATTAGCTTGCTTAATTGTATCTTTAAAGTTTTTACTAAAGTTTTGACTAACAGATTAGCTAAGTTGATGAATCTTCTTACATCTAGCAACCAATTTGCCTTTATTAAAGGCAGATTTTTTTAGAGAGTGTGGTTACAGCACATGAGGTGTTGCACTCCACAGTCCATTCTAGCAGCATTGGCTTGGTTGTTAAATTAGACTATGAGAAAGCTTTTGATAAAGTGAACCTAGATTTCCTGTATGAAGTCCTAGAGAAGAGAAATTTTGGCCTAAGATGGATTAACTGGATAAAACAGATTACCCAGTTAGGCTCTATTGGGGTGAAAATCAATGGGATAGAAGGGAACTTCTTTACTGCTAGTAAAGGTCTGAGACAAGGAGACCCTTTCCCCCTTTGCTTTTTAACCTTGTCATTGATGTTTTGACTAGAATGCTAGTTAAAGATGCATCCTATGACTTGGTGAAAGGCTTGTGCTCTCACCTTATACCTGGAGTGGTCATCTGCCTCCAGTATGTAGATGGCACTATTCTTTTTATAGATAATGATGTAGATAAAGCAGCAAAACTTAAAATTATCTTAACATGCTTTGAAAATGTCTCTGGTATGAGAATTAACTACTCCAAGAGTGAAATCATACCAATAGGTCTCCCTGAAGGAGAGATTGAGTCTTTTCAAACTTATCCTAGGCTATACTGTGGGTACATTCCCCATAAAATATTTAGGCATCCCTCTACATTATGATAAGCTTAGGAGAGAAGACATCCAACCTGTTGGGGATATGAGATTGGGCGTAATGTTCACGCTTATGTGGATGATATAGTGGTGAAATCTGGAGAGAAGGAAACTCTGGTAGATGATCTGAAGGAAACCTTTGATAACCTCTGGGTCTACAAGATGATGCTTAACCCGGCCAAGTGCATTTTTGGAGTCCCAGATGGCAAGCTTTTGGGTTTTTGGTGTCTAACAGAGGCATTGAGGCTAACCCGGAGAAAATTAAGGTGATTATGTCTTTGGCTAAGCCGGCGTGCATCAATGACGTTCAGCGGCTGGCGGGTCGTGTCGCAGCTTTAAGCCGGTTCATAAGCTGGTTAGGTGAGAAGGCTATGATGTTGTATCAAATGATGAAGAAGATGGATAATTTTGTCTGGAGTGATGTGCTGCCTTTGAAGATCTGAAAAGACAACTCGCCGAGCCGCCAGTCCTTGCTGCTCCCATTGAGAAGGAACCACTGTTGTTATATGTGGCTGCTAACACACGTGCTATCAGTGTGGCCATTGTTGTAGAGCGCAAGGAGGCTGGCAAGGAACATCCGGTTCAACGGTCGGTTTATTACGTCAGTGAGGTGTTCATTGAGTCCAAACAGAGATATCCACATTGGCAGAAGCTTGTTTATGGGGTATTCATGGCAAGCCGGAAGCTTAAGCATTACTTTCAAGGTCATTTGGGGGCTTCCTGTTCAAACATAGGTCGTATTCGAACCAAAGAGAACATAGTACCCTCTTGATCGGCGCAATGCCAAAGCCACTGGGGGCTACATGATTGTATTCGAATCCTAGCTTAACCCCTTTGGTCCGGTTTACTGATCGTATTCGAATCAGAATCCTCCAAATTTTTCTTAAAGCTTGATTTACATTGTTTGAAAGATACTCTTTTGTTTTACTGGTTTTTTGTTGTCTTGAATCTAATTGTAAGCATGGTTTCAATTTAAACCGGCTCGGTTATTTGACAATGAGCTGCCAAGGTATAACAGTCATCAGGCATATGGAAGTATTGACTTCTAAGAACGATTGGGTTGTCACCCTTACTGTCCGGGTCACATAAGCCGGCAGCCCAGAATCAAAGAACGCAGGTATGACATTGTCATTCATAAAACAGACTTATCTATGTTTTTCTTTAATCAAAGGCTTTTCAGCCTTGTTTATCTTTACATCTGGTCCTGATTATTCCGCTATGGTAATTTCATAGTTATGTATTCGGTGTTTTGACCCGTCCAGCGGTAAACCGCCAGGACAGTTTCTCATCTTTTACAAACAGGAACAGGTTTAAACACTGCAGATATGATAAAAGATATAAAGCATATATTGACATGACGGATAAAATATCGGATGCAGTATGATATGCACGATGGCATAGGCAGAACATGCAGGTTTTAAAGCTAGCCTATTACAAGGTGTTGGGAGCCCAAAAAGGTTAAAACTGTTTTTCTCTTAAACATATGTTAAGCTAAGGCCGGTTCATTAAGCCTTGGCCGGATTATTTGGACGGTTATGACTCCTCCCTCGCCGGTTCATCTCCCTCCACTGGTTGGAAGCTGGGCTTAGACCAATCGAACCCATGAAGAGCAACGAACTCAGCTTCATCATCAATTAGACCAGCTGGGTCAATTTCTGGAGCAAAGGTGTGTTGGTGAACCGGCAGGATGAGATATGTTACTTTATATGAAGGAGTCACCATCTTTTTATTATCAACATCAAAAACCCGCCGATACTTATTAATGTTGGTCTCGTCGCCAAGAATGGTAGCCTTGTTGGAAATATGCCCTAGAGGCAATAATAAAATGGTTATTATTATATTTCTTTGTTCATGATAATTGTCTATTGTTCATGCTATAATTGTGTTATCTGGAAATTGTAATACATGTGTGAATACATAGACCACAACACGTCCCTAGTGAGCCTCTAGTTGACTAGCTCGTTGATCAAAAGATAGTCATGGTTTCCTGACTATGGACATTGGATGTCATTGATAATGGGATCACATCATTAGGAGAATGATGTGATGGACAAGACCCAATCCTAAGCTTAGCTCAAAGATCGTGTAGTTCGTTTGCTGTAGCTTTTCTGAATGTCAAGTATCATTTCCTTAGACCATGAGATTGTGCAACTCCCGGATACCGTAGGAGTGCCTTGGGTGTGCCAAACATCACAACGTAATTGGGTGACTATAAAGGTACATTACAGGTATCTCCGAAAGTGTCTATTGGGTTGGCACGAATCGAGACTGGGATTTGTCACTCCGTATGACGGAGAGGTATCTCTGGGCCCACTCGGTAATGCATCATCATAATGAGCTCAATGTGATCAAGTGGTTGATCACGGGATCATGCATTACGGTACGAGTAAAGTGACTTGCCGGTAACGAGACTGAACAAGGTATTGGGATACCGACGATCGAGTCTCGGGCAAGTAACGTACCGATTGACATAGGGAATTGTATACGGATTGATTGAATCCTCGACATCGTGGTTCATCCAATGAGATCATCGTGGAGCATGTGGGAGGCAACATGGGTATCCAGATCCCGCTGTTGGTTATTGACCGGAGAGTCGTCTCGGTCATGTCTGCATGTCTCCCGAACCCGTAGGGTCTACACACTTAAGGTTCGGTAACGCTAGGGTCGTTAGGAAGACTTGTATGTGATTACCGAATGTTGTTCGGAGTCCCGGATGAGATTCCGGACGTCACGAGGAGTTCCGGAATAGTCCGAAGGTAAATATTTATATATGGGAAGTTGTCATACGGTCGCCGGAAAGGTTCGGGGGCATATCGGTATTGTACCGGGGCCACCGGAGGGGTTCCGGGGGTCCATCGGGAGGGGTCACCTCTTCCGGAGGGCCTTATGGGCTGTATGGAGAAGGGAACCAGCCCAAGTGGGCTGGGGCGCCACACCCCCCTAGGGCCCATGCGCCTAGGGTTTGGGGGAAACCCTAAGGGGGGGCGCCCCCCTCCCCTTGGCGCCCCCCCTCTAGATCTCATCTAGAGGGGGCCGGCCCCCTTCCCCCTTCCCCTATAAATAGAGGGGTGAGGGGAGGGCTGCACACAACATCCAAGGCGCAGCCCCTCCCCTCCCCAACACCTCTCCTCCTCCATAAGAGCTTGGCGAAGCCCTACCGGAGTACTGCAGCTTCACCACCACCACGCCGTCGTGCTGCTGTTGGAGCCCTCTTCTTCAACCTCTCCCTCCTCCTTGCTGGATCAAGGCGCGGGAGACGTCCTCGCTCCGTACGTGTGTTAAACATGGAGGTGCCGTCCGTTCGGCGCTAGGATCTTCGGTTATTTGGATCACGACGAGTACGACTCCATCAACCCGTTCTCTTGAACGCTTCCGCTCGTGATCTACAAGGGTATGTAGATGCACTCCTCTCTCCCTCGTTGCTAGATGACTCCATAGATTGATCTTGGTGATGCGTAGAAAATTTTAAAATTCAGCTACGTTCCCCAACAGTGGCATCATGAGCCAGGTCTATGCGTAGTTACTATGCACGAGTAGAACACAAAGTAGTTGTGGGCGTCGATATTGTCAATTTGCTTGCCGTTACTAGTCTTATCTTGATTCGGCGGCATCGTGGGATGAAGCGGCCCGGACCAACCTTACACGTACGCTTACGTGAGACCGGTTCCACCGACTGACATGCACTAGTTGCATAAGGTGGCTGGCGGGTGTCTGTCTCTCCCACTTTAGTCGGATCGGATTCGATGAACAGGGTCCTTATGAAGGGTAAATAGAAATTGGCAATTCACGTTGTGGTTTTGGCGTAGGTAAGAAACGTTTTTGCTAGAAACCTATAGCAGCCACGTAAAAACTTGCAACAACAATTAGAGGACGTCTAACTTGTTTTTGTAGCAAGTGTTTTGTGATGTGATATGGCCAAAGGATGTGATGAATGATATATGTGATGTATGAGATGATCATGTTCTTGTAATAGGAATCACGACTTGCATGTCGATGAGTATGACAACCGGCAGGAGCCATAGGAGTTGTCTTTATTTATTTATGACCTGCGTGTCAACATAAAGGTCATGTAATTACTTTACTTTATTGCTAAAGCGTTAGCCATAGTAGTAGAAGTAATAGATGACGAGACAACTTCAAGAAGACACGATGATGGAGATCATGGTGTCATGCCGGTGACAACGATGATCATGGAGCCCCGAAGATGGAGATCAAAAGGAGCAAATGATAATGGCCATATCATGTCACTATTTGATTGCATGTGATGCTTATCATGTTTTACATCTTATTTGCTTAGAACAACGGTAGCTTAAATAAGATGATCCCTCGTAATAATTTCAAGAAAGTGTTCCCCCTAACTGTGCACCGTTGCGAAGGTTCGTTGTTTCGAAGCACCACGTGATGATCGGGTGTGATAGATTCTAACGTTCAAATACAACAGGTGTAAGCCAGATTTACACACGCAATACACTTAGGTTGACTTGACGAGCCTAGCGTGTACAGACATGGCCTCGGAACACAGAAGACCGAAAGGTCGAGCATGAGTCGTATAGAAGATACGATCAACATGAAGATGTTCACCGATGTTGACTAGTTCGTCTCACGTGATGATCGGACACGGCCTAGTTAACTCGGATCATGTTATACTTAGATGACTAGAGGGATGTCTATCTGAGTGGGAGTTCATTGAATAATTTGATTAGATGAACTTAATTATCATGAACTTAGTCTAAATCTTTACAATATGTCTTGTAGATCAAATGGCCCACGTTGTCCTCAACTTCAACGCGTTCCTAGAGAAAACCAAGCTGAAAGACGATGGCAACAACTATACGGACTGGGTCCGGAACCTGAGGATCATCCTCATAGCTGCCAAGAAAGATTATGTCCTAGAAGCACCGCTAGGTGACGCACCCGTCCCACAGAACCAAGACGTTATGAACGCTTGGCAGACACGTGCTGATGATTACTCCCTCGTTCAGTGCGGCATGCTTTACAGCTTAGAACCAGGGCTCCAAAATCGTTTTGAGAGACACAGAGCATATGAGATGTTCGAAGAGCTGAAAAATGGTTTTTCAAGCTCATGCCCGGGTCGAGAGATATGAAGTCTCCGACAATTTCTTTAGCTGTAAGATGGAGGAAAATAGTTATGTCAGTGAGCACATACTCAAAATGTCTGGGTTGCATAACCGCTTGACTCAGCTGGGAGTTAATCTCCCGGATGACGCGGTCATTGACAAAATCCTTCAGTCGCTTCCACCAAGCTACAAGAGCTTTGTGATGAACTTCAATATGCAGGGGATGGAAAAGACCATTCCTGAGGTATATTCAATGCTGAAATCAGCAGAGGTAGAAGTCAAAAAGGAACATCAAGTGTTGATGGTGAATAAAACCACTAAGTTCAAGAAAGGCAAGGGTAAGAAGAACTTCAAGAAGGACGGCAAGGGAGTTGCCGCGCCCGGTAAGAAAGCTACCGGGAAGAAGCCAAAGAATGGACCCAAGCCCGAGACTGAGTGTTTTTATTACAAGGGAAGTGGTCACTGAAAGCAGAACTGCCCCAAATACTTAGCAAACAAGAAGGCCGGCAACACGAAAGGTATATGTGATATACATGTAATTGATGTGTACCTTACCAGTACTCGTAGTAGCTCCTGGGTATTTGATACAGATGCGGTTGCTCACATTTGTAACTCGAAGCAGGAGCTGCGGAATAAACGGAGACTGGCGAAGGACGAGGTGACGATGCGCGTCGGGAATGGTTCCAAGGTCGATGTGATCGCCGTCGGCACGCTACCTCTACATTTACCTACGGGATTAGTTTTAAACCTCAATAATTGTTATTTAGTGCCAGCTTTGAGCATGAACATTGTATCAGGATCTCGTTTAATTCGAGATGGCTACTCATTTAAATCCGAGAATAATGGTTGTTCTATTTATATGAGAGATATGTTTTATGGTCATGCTCCGATGGTGAATGTAGTGTGAATACTAAAATATGTAAGGTTGCTAATGATAGTCCCACATACTTGTGGCACTGCCGCCTTGGTCACTTAGGTGTCAAACGCATGAAGAAGCTCCATGCAGATGGACTTTTAGAGTCTCTTGATTACGAATCATTTGACACGTGCGAACCATGCCTCATGGGTAAAATGACCAAGACTCCGTTCTCAGGAACAATGGAGCAAGCAACCAACTTATTGGAAATCATACATACTGATGTGTGCGGTCCAATGAGTGTTGAGGCTCGCAGTGGCTATCGTTATGTTCTCACCCTCACTGATGACTTGAGTAGATACGGGTATGTCTACTTAATGAAACACAAGTCTGAGACCTTTGAAAAGTTCAAGGAACTTTAGAGTGAGGTTGAGAATCAACGTGACAGGAAAATCAAGTTCTTGTGATCAGATCGTGGGGGAGAATACTTGAGTCACGAATTTGGCACACACTTAAGAAAATGTGGAATAGTTTCACAACTCACGCCGCTTGGAACACCTCAGCGTAATGGTGTGTCCGAACGTCGTAATCGCACTCTATTAGATATGGTGCGATCTATGATGTCTCTTACCGATTTACCGCTATCATTTTGGGGCTATGCTTTAGAGACTGCCGCATTCACTTTAAATAGGGCTCCGTCGAAATCCGTTGAGACGACACCGTATGAATTATGGTTTGGGAAGAAACCTAAGTTGTCGTTTCTAAAAGTTTGGGGATGCGATGCTTATGTCAAGAAACCTCAACCTGAAAAGCTCGAACCCAAATCGAAAAAATGCGTCTTCATAGGATACCCTAAAGAAACTGTTGGGTATACGTTCTACCTCAGATCCGAAGGCAAGATCTTCGTTGCCAAGATTGGGTCCTTTCTAGAGAAAGAGTTTCTCTCGAAAGAAATAAGTGGGAGGAAGGTAGAACTTGATGAAGTATTACCTCTTGAACCGGTAAGTTGCGCAGCTCAAGAAAATGTTCCTGAGGTGCCTGCACCGACTAGAGAGGAAGTTGATGATGATGATCATGAAACTTCATATCAAGTTGCTACTGAACTTCGTAGGTCCACAAGGACACGTTCCGCACCAGAGTGGTACGGCAACCCTGTCTTGGAAATCATGTTGTTAGACAACGGTGAACCTTCGAACTATGAAGAAGCGATTGCAGGCCCGGATTCCGACAAATGGCTGGAAGCCATGAAATCCGAGATAGGATCCATGTATGAAAATGAAGTATGGACTTTGACTTACTTGCCCGTTGATCGGCGAGCCATAGAAAATAAATGGATCTTTAAGAAGAAGATAGACGCGGATGGTAATGTGACCATCTATAAAGCTCGACTTGTCACTAAGGGTTATCGACAAGTTCAAGGGGTTGACTACGATGAGACTTTCTCACCCGTAGCGAAGCTGAAGTCCGTCCGAATCATGTTAGCAATTGTCGCATTCTATGATTATGAGATATGGCAAATGGATGTCAAAACGGCATTCCTTAATGGTTTCCTTAAGGAAGAATTGTATATGATGCAGCAGGAAGGTTTTGTCGATCCTAAGAATGCTGACAAGGTGTGCAAGCTCCAACATTCGATTTATGGGCTGGTGCAAGCATCTCGGAGTTGGAATCGTTTTGATGAGATGATCAAAGCGTTTGGGTTTATGCAGAATTATGGAGAAGCCTACATTTACAAGAAAGTGAGTGGGAGCTCTGTAGCATTTCTCATATTGTATGTGGATGACATACTGTTGATGGGAAATGATATAGAATTCTTGGAAAGCATAAAGGCCTACTTGAACAAGTGTTTTTCAATGAAGGACCTTGGAGAAGCTGCTTATATATTAGGCATCAAGATCTATAGAGATAGATCGAGACGCCTCATTGGTCTTTCACAGAGTACGTACCTTGACAAGATATTGAAGAAGTTCAAAATGGATCAGTCAAAGAAGGGGTTCTTGCCTGTATTGCAAGGTACGAGATTGAGCACGGCTCAATGCCAGACCACGGCAGAAGATAGAGAAAAGATGAGTGTCGTCCCCTATGCCTCGGCCATAGGGTCTATCATGTATGCTATGCTGTGTACCAGACCTGATGTAAACCTTGCCATAAGTTTGGTAGGAAGGTACCAAAGTAATCCCGGCATGGAACACTGGACAGCGGTCAAGAATATCCTGAAGTACCTGAAAAGGACCAAGGAAATGTTTCTCGTTTATGGAGGTGATGAAGAGCTCGTCATAAAGGGTTACGTCGATGCTAGCTTCGACACAGATCTGGATGACTCTAAGTCACAAACCGGATACGTGTATATTTTGAATGATGGGGCAGTAAGCTGGTGTAGTTGCAAGCAAAGCGTTGTGGCGGGATCTACATGTGAAGCGGAGTACATGGCAGCCTCTGAGGCAGCACAAGAAGCAGTCTGGGTGCAGGAGTTCATTACCGACCTAGGAGTCATACCCAATGCGTCGGGCCCGATGACTCTCTTCTGTGACAACACTGGAGCTATTGCCCTTGCCAAGGAGCCCAGGTTTCATAGGAAGACCAGGCATATCAAGCGTCGCTTCAACTCCATTCGTGAAAGTGTTCAAAATGGAGACATAGAGATTTGTAAAGTACATACGGACCTGAATGTAGCAGATCCGTTGACTAAACCTCTCCCTAGAGAAAAACATGATCAACACCAGAACTGCATGGGTGTTCGATTCATCACAATGTAACTAGAATATTGACTCTAGTGCAAGTGGGAGACTGTTGGAAATATGCCCTAGAGGCAATAATAAAATGGTTATTATTATATTTCTTTGTTCATGATAATTTTCTATTGTTCATGCTATAATTGTGTTATCCGGAAATCGTAATACATGTGTGAATACATATACCACAACACGTCCCTAGTGAGCCTCTAGTTGACTAGCTCGTTGATCAAAAGATAGTCATGGTTTCCTGACTATGGACATTGGATGTCATTGATAATGGGATCACATCATTAGGAGAATGATGTGATGGACAAGACCCAATCCTAAGCTTAGCTCAAAGATCGTGTAGTTCGTTTGCTGTAGCTTTTCTGAATGTCAAGTATCATTTCCTTAGACTATGAGATTGTGCAACTCCCGGATACCGTAGGAGTGCCTTGGGTGTGCCAAACGTCACAACGTAACTGGGTGACTATAAAGGTACATTACAGGTATCTCCGAAAGTGTCTGTTGGGTTGGCACGAATCGAGACTGGGATTTGTCACTCTGTATGACGGAGAGGTATCTCTGGGCCCACTCGGTAATGCATCATCATAATGAGCTCAATGTGATCAAGTGGTTGATCACGGGATCATGCATTACGGTACGAGTAAAGTGACTTGCCAGTAACGAGACTGAACAAGGTATTGGGATGCCGACGATCGAGTCTCGGGCAAGTAACGTACCGATTGAAAGGGACTTGTATACGGATTGATTGAATCCTCGACATCGTGGTTCATCCGATGAGATCATCGTGGAGCATGTGGGAGGCAACATGGGTATCCAGATCCCGCTGTTGGTTATTGACCGGAGAGTCGTCTCGGTCATGTCTGCATGTCTCCCGAACCCGTAGGGTCTACACACTTAAGGTTCGGTGACGCTAGGGTTGTTAGGAAGACTTGTATGTGATTACCGAATGTTGTTCGGAGTCTCGGATGAGATCCCGGACGTCACGAGGAGTTCCGGAATGGTACGGAGGTAAAGATTTATATATGGGAAGTTGTCATACGGTCGCCGGAAAGGTTCGGGGGCATATCGATATTGTACTGGGGCCACCGGAGGGGTTCCGGGGGTCCACCGGGAGGGGCCACCTCTTCCGGAGGGCCTTATGGGCTGTATGGAGAAGGGAACCAGCCCAAGTGGGCTGGGGCGCCACACCCCCCTAGGGCCCATGCGCCTAGGGTTTGGGGGAAACCCTAAGGGGGGCGCCCCCTTGCTTGGGGGGCAAGCCCCCCTCCCCTTGGCCGCCGCCCCCCCTCTAGATCTCATCTAGAGGGGGCCGACTGTAAGTGCATCTAGTGCCACCCCTAGTTGGTTTTGGACTATTGACGACAAACCTAGTTGAGGGACTAAAGTGTTTATGAGAATTGCAGGATAACACGGGTAGAAGTCCCTCATTGATTCGGTTTTCCTACCAGAGATGACCCCTAAAAATGTATGAAGACATTGAAGTCAAAGGTGGTATATGAAGATATTCACATTGAAGACTATGACAAGAGAAGACACCACATGAAGCCTATGGAGCTCGAAGACTTAGATCTTTCGTAGTTCTTTTTCTTTTGTGTTGAGTCATAGGAACCACCGTACTGTTAAGTGGGGTCCAAGAGAACCAGTCAAAATGACTGAAGTGATGCCTAACCAAAACCTATGTCTTCGAGTGAAGACTATGAGAGCGAATCTTGTCCAGAGTCGGACAAGTCAGCTTTGCTTGCAGCCCAAGTAAAGTTGCCGTGTGAGTTTGAAATCTGACCGTTGGAACACGTGTCAGTTCCTTAGTGACCCAAGGTCATTTCGGACAAATCAGGTCGGGTTGCCAAGTGGCTATAAATATCCCACCCCCTACAACCATAAATGGTTGGCTGCTCAGATTGAGAGTACGGCTTTTGTCGTTTGAGAGCAACCCACCTCGAAGCCTTTGAGAGAGAATTCCTTGCGAGGATAAAGCCCTAACCACCCAGAGCCAAAGAGAATTGGGCATCACTTAAGTCTTCTTGTCTGTGTGATCTGAAGACTTATTACACTTGAGGACTGTGCATCCTCCAGCGGGTTAGGCGTCGCGCTCTGAGCATCCAAGAGACATTGTGGATTGCCGGTGAACGAAGTCTGTGAAGGTTTGGGAGTCTACCTTGAAGACTTACCAGAGTGATTGGGCGAGGTCTGTGTGACCTTAGCTCAAAGGGAATACGGTGAGGACTGGGTGTCCTAAGCTGCGTGTTCAGGACTGGGTGTCCGGGACTGTGTGTCCTAAGGTTTAAATACCTAGCCGTCCTAACCAGACGTACAGTTGTCACAGCAACTGGAACTGGTCCAACAAATCATTGTCTTCAGGGTGTCACTGGTTTCATCTTCCCCTCCCTTTACTTACTATTGCTCCTTGTGAAGTCATTGTATGTTTGCACTATCTTTTGTATTCACTAAGTGACTACATGTTCTGTATGGCTTCATAATATCTTCCTACCTGATCCTTACTACATTGCTGCTATTAAGTCATTGTGCTTTCACTTTATTGAATACTTGACTATGGCTTGCCTAGTGTAGTCTACCTTCTGCTGCATGGTAATAGGTTTATTTCTATCGTTTGTCTTCATAACTTCCATGTTTTGAAGACTTTCATAAAAATTGCCTATTCACCCCCCTCTAGTCGATATAACGCACTTTCAATTGGTATCAGAGCAAGGTGCTCCCTTGTTCTGTGTGATTCGGTTTAACCACCTGGAGTTTTAGCTATGTCGACTGCAGGGATAATTAAAGTCTCCGCTGCGTGCCCCGTCTTCGATGGAATTGAATATCCCTACTGGAAGAATAAGATGCGCATGCATCTTGAAGCCATTGATGTCGACCTATGGTATGTCGTCGAAAACGGCGTTCCCAAGGCTGGAGAAGGTGTCACTGCTGCTGATGTCAATAAATTTGTTCAACTGGACTCTACTGCCAAGAATATCATCTGTGGTCACCTGACCAAAGGAAAGTATGGCCGTGTGAGTGCTTTGAAGACATCTAAGCTGGTCTGGGACTGGCTCTCCAAGGTCAATGAAGGCATCTCAACCCAGAGAGATCAGAGAATCAGTGTCCTTCGCAACCTCTTCAACCCCTTCAAGCGAAATGATGATGAGAATGTCCAGCACACATTTGACCGACTCACTGACATCACAAATGAGCTTCAAGCCCTCGGCGCTACTGAGATCACCAAACATGAAGTCGTCAAGACACTACTGAGATCACTTGATAGTTCGTTTGACATCCTAGCCCTGATGATTCAAGAACGTCCTGATTTCAAGACACTCGATCCATCTGACATACTTGAGAGGCTCAACACACATGAGTTTCAGCTTTCTGAGAAAAGAGATATCTACGGTCCAAACTATGGGCGAACTCGTGCCTTGAAGGCAAAAGCTGTCTCCTCATCTGAAGAAGAATCTGACAGCAGTTCTGATGATCCCGAAGACATTGGAAGGGAACTTGCTATGCTTGTGAAGAAGTTCCAAAAATTCACCAAGAAGAAAGGTTTCAGAAAGTCTTCCCGATCAAGCTCAAGGAATGATGAGGCTTCTGCTCATGACTACAAGAAGAAAACATGTCACAAGTGCAAGAAACTTGGCCACTTCATCTCTGAGTGTCCACAGTGGGACAATGAGAATAAAAAGAAGAAGAAGTGCAAGGAATATGACTCTGACGACAAGAAGAAGAAGAAGAAATACTCAAAGTCTTCTTCCAAGTCTTTCTCAAAGTCTTCATCACACAAGAAGAGCTCATCTGGCAAGGCACGTGTGTTTGTTGGCAAGGAAATGGATTCAGAGGAGGAGTCCGCTTCTGAGGAGGCGGAGGTGGAGTCTGAGGAGGAGTCTGATTCAGGCGTCGCAAGTCTGGCTACAGCATATGTTGCCAAGTCCATCTTCAATACTGAAGACAATGACCTCATCACCGACACCGATGCAAATGACAAGGACTACTCCGCTTCTACCTACTGCTTCATGGCACGCGGTGCCAAGGTAAACACACGCACTACTCACCATCAAACATCTAGTGACGATGACTCTGATTATAATTCAAAACCCAGCTACAAAACACTTGCTAAAATTGCAACTGAACAACAGAAAGCTATGGAACATATTCAAAAACTGTTAGACAGAAGCGATGATCTGTTAGGTGCTGAAATGACTCGATCTGAATCCTTAATTGAAGACATAAAAAATCTTCACGTTAAGTATCAGGAACTTGAAAGTCGTCATGAAACTCTCTCAAGAACTCATGAAAAGCTTTCCTATGATTATCTTCAAAGGAAACAACATCTTGAGAAATTGAGAGCGGTTCATGAAGATCTTCAAAAGGAAAGTCACTTCGCGCCAAACAGATCAGTCCCGCTCAGGAAGGATTTGAACCACCATGTCTTAAATGCATTGAGCGTGATAATGCTACTTCTGTTGCTGAATGTTCTACTGCTACTACTGTTGCAATATCTTCAACTGTTGATGTGGTAACTAACCCCTCTGCTGAGGATACCACTACTATTGCTGATGTTGAAGACATTGCTTGAAACAGGGATGTACAAAAGTCTTAAAGGGCATCAGACACTATGTGATGTCCTTAAAAAGCAGATACTGAACCGAAACCCGAGGAAAGAGGGTGTTGGGTTCGTAAGGAAAATGAATGCTGATGGCTCTTACTGGAAACCTGAGCAGTACCCCAAAACCATGTGGGTTGCTACAAAGGAACCTTCAGCAGACCCATCCAATCTATCTGGCTTCACTTGTGCTAACCCCATTATCATTGATGAATCCTTTGATGCAAACTATATACTGTTTAAGAATCAGAATGGTGAAGTGTTTGCCAGATACATTTGTACTAACTGCAGGAATGGACCGCCTATGAAGAAGATGTGGGTTCCGAAAAGGTGTTTGGAGAATCTTCCTGTGAATGTCATCATGACACCTCATGTGAAGAAGAAAAACCTTAGACCAAAGGCTTCATACGGTCCAAAGGCTTCATACAGACAGAGGACTCACCTGAGTCGCACTAACGCAAATGTTTTGCAGGGAAACCATACTCAGGCATATGAATATGAGAGCGGTTCATCAAACCGCCATGTTCATAAGACCAAGAACTGTTCTGCTTATTCTTATGAGTACTATTGTCCGCCTGCAAGATTGTTTGCTAGGGCTCCAAAGCCAAAATTCTCAGATGCTGCACTTAGACTTATTGCTTCTCAGCCACCCTTGAAGATGTGGGTGGCTAAGAAAGCTTAACTCTCTTTTGCAGGGAAAGGTCTCCAGCAGAAAACCAAAATCGTCTGACGCCATTGCTAGGGACCTTAAACATCTTGTAGGGCGCAAGATTAAATGCCCGAATGGTCTTACTATGTACTTCGTTCCTGAATCGCTTGCTACTCTCCCTATTAGTCCTAACCTGGATCTAAGCTTTCATAACCCATTGGTTCGACAAATGTTTTTGCTTCACAATGCTCTTTGTGAAGCCTATCCCCCTAACTGCACTGTAGGGTACGACACCAGCGTCTTCAGAATGGATTATTGATAGTGGGTGTACAAATCACATGACTGGAAAAAGAAGCCTTCTTATGGACTCAACCTTAAGTCCATCCGACAAGAGCCACATCACATTTGCTGACACTGGTAAAAGTAAGGTATTGGGTCTAGGTAGAGTTGCAATCTCAAGGGATCAACACATGGATAAAGTCATGCTTTTTGAATCCCTTGGCTTCAACTTAATGTCTGTCTCAATGCTTTGCGATTTGAACATGATCGTAATATTTGGAAAATATCGTTGCCTTGTACTAATGGAATCTGACAAGTCTCTAGTGTTTGAAGGGTATCGAAAAGATGATCTGTACGTAGTATATTTCTCAGCAGGACCACAGCTTGCCGTATGTCTTCTAGCAAAAGCTTCAGAATGCTGGCTCTGGCATCGGAGGCTTGGGCATGCTGGCATGAGGAACCTCCACACCCTGGCAAAGAAGAAGCATGTCATAGGCATTGAAGGCGTCAAGTTCAAGAAAGATCACTTATGCAGTGCCTGTGAGGCAGGAAAGATGACGAGGGCCAAACATCCCTCGAAGACAATCATGACCACTACTCGACCCTTCGAACTGCTTCACATGGATCTTTCCGGTCCCACTCATTACTCAACTCTTACTGCTACTGCTTGCCTCTATGGCTTCGTTATTGTTGATGATTATTCTAGATACACTTGGGTGCACATAATCCTTTACAAGACTGAAGTGCAGGATGTCTTCAGACGCTTCGCAAATCGAGCTATGAACAATTATGGCGCCAAGATAAAGCACATAAGAAGTGACAATGGCACTGAATTCAAGAACACTGGCCTTGATACATATCTTGATACCTTGGGCATCACACATGAATTCTCAGCCCCGTACACGCCACAGCAGAATGGCATCGTCGAACGCAAGAATAGAACACTCATTGAGATGGCCAGAACGATGCTAGATGAATACAATACCCCAAGAAAATTCTGGCCTGAAGCCATTGATACTGCATGCCATACAATCAATTGTGTTTATCTTCACAAGCTTCTGAACAAGACATCTTATGAGCTCCTTACTGGCAAGAAGCCAAATGTCAGTTACTTCAGAGTATTTGGCTCAAGGTGCTGGATCAAGGACCCACATCACACCTCAAAGTTTGCACCAAAAGCACATGAGGGTTTTATGCTTGGATATGGAAAGGATTCGCACTCCTACAGAGTCTTCAATCTCTTTCATTACAAAGTGGTTGAAACAGTGGATGTGCGGTTCGATGAGACCAATGGTTCACAAAGAGAGCAACTACCAAATGTGCTAGATGAAGTTCCATCCAGTGAATTAATCAAGCTAACAGGAACTGGAGAAATTATACCTTCTGAAGCTCATCCTGAAGAAGAACTTATCATCTCAGCACCTGATCAACATGAAGACAATGCTCAGCCTGAAGACATTCCTTCTAACAATGACAATGATCAGCAAGAGCAAAGTCTTCGCCCTGTACATCCTCGCGTTGCTAATGAAGTGCAGATTGAAAGAATAATTGATAGCATCAATGCACCCAGCCACTCACTCGTTCAAGGGCAACTCAGCTAGCAAATTTCTGTGGGCACTTCGCATCCGTCTCAATAACAGAACCCAAGAAAGTTGAAGAAGCCTTCATGGAACCTGAATGGATTCAAGCTATGCAAGAAGAGCTTCAACAGTTTGAGCTGAATAATGTATGGGAACTAGTTAAGCATCCTGATCCACGGAAGCACAATATAATGGGCACCAAATGGATATACCGCAACAAGCAAGATGAGCATGGTCAAGTTGTCAGAAACAAAGCTCGTCTCGTTGCTCAAGGATATACTCAAGTGGAAGGCATTGACTTCGATGAAACATTTGCTCCTGTGGCTAGACTTGAAGCCACACGCATACTGCTGGCCTATGCAAATCATCATAACATACTTCTATATCAAATGGATGTGAAGAGTGCTTTTCTCAATGGCAAGATTGAAGAAGAAGTGTATGTTGCACAACTGCCTGGCTTTGAAGATCCAAAACATCCTAACATGGTATACAAGCTCAACAAGGCATTGTATGGCCTCAAACAAGCCCCTTGGGCCTGGTATGACACACTCAAATACTTCCTGAAGAGCAAAGGCTTCATACCTGGTTCCCTAGACCCCACTCTCTTCACGAAGACATATGATGGTGAACTGTTTGTGTGCCAAATATATGTGGATGACATTATCTTCGGCTGCACCAATCAGAAGTACAGTGAAGAGTTTGGATATATGATGCAAGAGCAATATCAGATGTCCATGATGGGGGAGCTGAAGTTCTTCCTCGGTCTTCAAATACGACAATAACGCAACGACATCTTCATATCTCAAGAAAAGTATCTCAAAGATTGCCTGAAGAAGTTCGGTATGCAAGACTGCAAAGGCTTCACAACACCAATGCCAGCCAAACATCATCTGGGTCCCGACGACAATGGTAAAGAGTTTGATCAAAAGGTATACCGCTCCATGATTGGTTCTTTACTTTATCTATGTGCATCTAGGACAGATATTATGCTTAGTGTTTGCATGTGTGCTCGATTTCAAGCGGCACCAAAGGAGTCACATCACTTAGCTGTGAAGTGAATTCTTCGATATTTGGCTCACACCCCAACTCTAGGATTATGGTATCCAAAGGGCTCAGAGTTTGATTTGGTTGGATTCTCGGATGCTGATTATGCTGGTGACAAAGTTGATCGCAAGTCTACATCAGGCACATGTCACTTTCTGGGACGATCACTTGTATGTTGGTCTTCAAAGAAGCAGAACTGTGTATCTCTCTCCACTGCTGAATCTGAATACATTGCTGCTGGATCTTGCTGCGCTCAGCTTCTGTGGATGAAGCAAACACTCAAGGACTATGGCATTCATCTGAAGCAAGTGCCACTTTACCGCGACAACGAAAGTGCCATCAAGATCGCCAACAACCCAGTTCAGCACTCGAAGACAAAGCACATTGAAATTTGTCATCACTTTCTCAAACATCATGTTGTGAAGGAAGATATTGATATCATATACGTCAACACTGAAGAGCAATTGGCAGATATCTTCACCAAGACCTTGGATGAGAAGAGATTTTGCAAGTTACGGTGTGAGCTAAATATCCTGGAATCCTCAAATGTCCTGTGATCAGGCACACATCCTAACCCTAATGCATATTGATGACTTAGATGTGCAACACACGAAGTAAAGTATATCTTCAATCAATGAAGACATACATTCTAAGTGTGAATACATTAATGTGGAATTTGACTTCGGAGCACCACGATAATTGTGCGCCGTGTCTGGGTCTAATACTTCCTATACGGTGGGTAACGCCACCACCAAATGTTCTATTTTGAAGTGTTTCACTCATGGCGTTACCTTGCAATGTCTTCACATTTAATTTGGCTTCGATCTCAACATATCTTCATGATTATCTTCACTATGTTTATTATATATATATATATTAGTGTTCTGTCCTCTACAGCATTCACTTATAGCTATGTCTTCATTGTTGAATCTTTTGAACTAAGTGAATGTGATCGGATCCTAACCTCTCTATGCTTTCTATCTCAAATTCTATCTCTCCAAATCATATGCATTTTATTGAAACTGTCGAATGTCTTCTCTGCGTCCTTGTCAGCAGAAGATACAGAGACAACCATTAAGTCCGTTTTCAATGCTCATTCCTCCACATGAAACCCGGAGAAGTAGGAACGACCACCCGACAATCAAGGCGTGCGTGGGACGTAGAACAAACCCCAAAATTCCGCATAATGGCCACGTGTTTCTCAGATGCGAATCACCAGGGGCACCTGTGTAATAGCGCAGTGCCGCCCATGTACCTATAAATACACACTTCACCGCGGTCATTATCTCTTCTTCCACTCTCGCACGAACCCTAGCGCCACCGCTAGCCCTCGACGACGCCGACGACGAAGCGCTTCGCTGCCGCAACCTCTCCGACGCTGTCTTCACGCCGACCGCGGACATCGTCCTCTCCGCCGTCGCCGTAGGTGTCCTCCGTCGCCAAGTTAGGGCACGGAAGATCGAACTGCTCGGCCTCATCTTCCACTTTGTCTAGCAGTTCTTAGTGTGGTAAATAAAACTTCCTTTTTACAGCATCGTTGATCCTATGGATTTGTCACTTTCTACCACAAGCAGTTTTTATTCACACAAGTTAGATCTCTCTCATACTACATCTCATAACATGCCTAGTATATTCACTTATGCTTCACAAAGTAGTTAGATTCCTCACTTGTACTGATCTGTGGATTCATACAAATCTGGAACCAACTCCTTATCTATGAGTGAATGTCTTCGCACGATGAGGTCAATGTCTTCTAAACTGATTTATCTTCAAAATCTTCTGAGAATGCATATGACCTCTTCCCCTTCCCTCGCACCTTAATGCTGTCACAGGTACATGTCTGTGGGAGAATCCTTTGGTTCTCATAGTCTGCATTCATTTGCAGAATTCTTACAGCATCACGTTAATTCTCCCGAAGCAAGTTCCTGTTGGTCCAGCAAGCGAAAACCTTTGAAGCCTTTGAACGTGTTGAAGCCTTTCAAATTAAAGTTTATGGCTTCAGAGAAAGCAGCAAGGAATGGTGGAAGAAAGCATCATGGAGAAACATCCAGAGATCTGCCAGATGAACTCTCAGAACTGTACAAAACAGATCCTGAAGAGGATTACAATTAGTGCAAGACCCGAATCCAATGGATTCGAAGATATTGGGCAGAACAATGGTTCAAATACCGATTTGTAACCCAGGAATATGTTGAGAAAAATGCCATCAAGAGACCGTGGGGAGACATCCTATACAAGAATCTTCTACCCAGGTCCAGAGATGAAGCCATTGCTCAAGGCTTCTATCCCTGCATGGTCCGTGGGCCACAGCTTGCTGATGCACATCCATCGTCGTTACTATGGTGTCGTGACGACAATCTGTTCAAGCGCAACTTCCAGTTTGCCCAGAACTCAGCGAAGCAGAATAAGAAGACTTTGGGGTTAGACTTCAACCCTGGTCCCTCAGCACCAAGGGCAGATGGCACACGAGATGCAGAACCCAATGTCATCGGTCCCTTCTACAACCTTGAAGGCCTCATCACCCGTATCTTGGTTCAAGGGACTGTAGTGAATGAGCCTGCAGCTGACGCTGAATCTGAAGAAGTGCCTGCAGCGCCAAAGACAAAGAAGCTGAAGAAGCCTAAAGCTTCAAAGCCTGCCCCCTCACCAAAAATCTCACGGGCGAAGCCACTAGCAACTGCACCTCCTGAAGACAGTGTGCAGTCCGAAGACTTATCTCGCATCTCCAAGCCCTAGAAGGTCAAGATGCCTCTGCCTCACACCGGACAAGAGCTAACTGCTGTGGCCATTCTGCGCAATGACGACATTGATCTGTCAAGTGATGAAGATCTAGCAGATGACGCTCTTGAGCAACTCATGAAGAGCAAAGAAGAAGCAGAAATCTTCAATGATCTGCCTCTCTTTGATGTGACCATCATCCACAACTTCATTGATGAGTGGTTTGACACGCCAAACATCAGCTCTGAAGATCTGCAGCTACCAATTGGCCTCATGTCGCCTTCCAAGGCGCCATTGCTTCAGAACTCGCTATTGCCCAGCGCATTGTTGAACTGAAGCAAAAGATTGACTATGAAAAGGCTCAGTTCAAGAAGCATATGGCCAAGCTCAGCGTGCAGGAAGTGAAGAACTTCAAGAGTATGATGCACGAGCTCAAGGAAGCCTTTGTAAAGAAACGTGCAGAAGCTCAGGGTTCGCGTGAGCGCATGAGGACTCTGGCTGACAGATGTGTGCAAGCCTACAATGAGGCTGAGAAGCACAAGGCCCTTGGGCGTCCTGGCATCGACCCCGGGATGGCCGCAAAGAAGAAGAAGAAGCCTGCTATGGCTGAACCTGACGCACCAAGGCAGGAAGCAGTTCCGATTGTCTTCCCAACTAGACTGACTGGCTCAAAGCCAAAAAGCCGGTCAACCGCTTCAGAGCTCAAGAAGACAAGGACTGCTGAGGCTGAAGCCAGGAAGAGGAAACAATTCTGAAGCCTCTCCAACTGCCCCCTCCAAGAAGAAGAGGAAGACCAAGAAAGATCGGGCTGCTCCCACAGAGCCCTTGATAGTTGAACCCATTTCTATGGTCTATCCTGAAGTTGAACGCCAATTGACTATCCATGAGCCTGCTTCCACAGAGGCTCATGAAGCTGAAGACCTTCCAGCAGCTGATCCCATCGCTGCTGAAGACATTGGTCAACATGACAATGTAGAAGATGGTGCAGTCCTTCCTCAGCTTGAAAACAGCGAACTCATCAGCATTGGTCGTCCACTGACGCCAATTGCACAGGATGCTTCATGGGCAGATCGCCCACAAGAGGAAGAAGACTATGAGGCCCAGCCCACTCCAACTCCACAGGCGTCGCCTGCGTTGCACAGGCTTTGCAAAGGTCCAAGGCCTCAAGTCTCTGCTGAAGACAATCCGGATGCATCAGCCGCGGAAGATGAAGTCCCACAAGTTGCCACTCCACTGTCCCACCAAGAAGCAGTTCTCAAGGAGAACGTGCTTGAAAATCTTGCGGCTGCCACAACCACCAATGAAGCTAATGTGGAGCCCTCCCGAACGGAAGAAGAAGACAGCGAAGCCACTGATCCCGTCACTTCTGTTCCTGAGTCTGCTGCCGGTCCCCAGTTCGACTATCATGTTGAGCACAGGCCTCAGGTATAGAAGCCAATCCCAAGATTGCCAAGGTTCCCAAGTCCTGCATCAGCACCTGGCTCCTTCAATATCAATGGCTTCAGGGCAGACAACACATTCTTCGATAGCTCCAGGAACCCCTACTCAAGGGAAAGGATATCATCTGATCGGTTCTGGAGCTATCCTCAGCGAAGCTATTACTCATGCATTCTTTACAATCAAGGTCGCATCTTCCCACACAAGCGCCTTGACATTGAAGCCATAGCTGGTCTGCCCTGTCTGGAAGAAGCTTTGGATTGCTTCAAGGAAGTTGGACTGCTGCCGTTCGTTACTGACCAAGAGCATTGGAATGAAGAGCTGCTGCTCCAATTCTATGCCACACTTCACATCCGCGGGTATAGCAGAGATCCGAAGACTTGGGTCCTAGAGTGGATGACCGGAAACATTCATCACGAAGCCAATGCATTTGACATCATTGAGCTCACTGGTTTGCCCACTCCTGGCGATCTCTACGAGCATGGCTGTCAGCTGCATAGTGAAGCTATTGAGAGCATCTTTAAGAGGCCGGAACCTGATATGAGTCAGATGCTCAGCATGATGAAGCCATTGCCCCAAGATGCTGCTTATCCAACAGAGTTCTTCGTTGAAGACCTTGAGTATCTGCCAAGAACCATCTATTACATCATCAGGCGAACTCTCTGGCCCATCAAAGGGCACTCTCCAAATGCCAAGCTTGAGGGTGCAATGAACACTTTGGTCTTCTATATTCTTCATGGAAAATGCTTCAATGCACAGGACTTATTCATTCGCCAACTTGCTGCATCAGGCTCTGATCTGTTTGGCTTGAAATTCTACGCCCCATGGGTAATGCGGCTAATTAAACTTCACTCCGATATCTCATATCAGCCATCTGCTCGCAATCATAGGATTTTTCTGCCTGATGTGGATATCTCTACTGAAGCCATCTATCCTGAGCCTGCAAAGGAACCTCTAAGTCTTCAGAATGCAGAGCATCAGAGTTTCTCACAGAATATTGAAGGAGTTGAAGCAGTCACTCGGGTGTATCCTTTGGCTGGCACTACACGTGCACCACACCCTGCGCCTACTGAAGCCACTGATAGCACAACTGCTCCAAGACCCAAGAAGCGCACTCGTGTTCTCACCGACCGAGAGCTTCTTGTGGCTCTTCATCAGAAACAGGATAGGCATCATGACTGGCTGAAGCGTCAGATGAAAAGCCTCTTGGTGGATGTTAATCGCATTCGCAATCTTGCCACCAAGAATGCTTTCGTTGCCCATGAGACCTGTCGCCGCACATGGAAAGGGCTCACGATGATGTGTTCTGAAGCTGATCTTCAATAGGATGGCTTCACTGAGCGATTCAAGTTTGACTCCACACCTCCTCGAAGGGCTGTGCTGCGAGGAACTCCATCCCTTGAAGACTCTGAGTTCTCTTCATCTGCTGCAACAGTGACTGCCAGAGTTATCGAGGATGAAGATGATGCTACTTCACCACCACCTCCTTCAGCACGTGTCAACTCTGCTCCAAGCTCTTCAGCACCGCCAAACACCACCAACGACCCTGCTACTTCACCTACTCCGCATGGGAACGAGTAGATGCTCTATGTCTTCAAACCTTTTTGGTCCTTACTGACAAAAGGGGGAGAAGCATATGAGGTTGATAGTCTTCAAGAGGGTCCATATGGGCGGGTGCTTTATATTTTGCTTCGTGCTTACAACTCTCGTTTGGCTACATTTGGTTCTTTGAGTTGTAACACTTAAACTCGATGGTCGTCTGCTACTCATCTGCCACTTTGCTTTGCGATGATAAATTCCGCATGTGCGACGATAAATTCCGCACTTAGATCATTCTGCAGACGTCCATTTTCCATTATGCATTGTCATTATCTTCATATACTTTCACATGCATAGTGGATTGTCATCATAAGTTGAAGTGGATCTCCACAAGTACAACCTGCCATGTGCATTTGCATTCCAAAAGCAAATTACTTATATGCACATCTTCAGGGGGAGCCCTTGCAACTTATGAAGACAATTCCTTATCCTTTACAATTTCACAGATTATATTCCCCGTTGAAAACTTCAACTAGTTTGTCATCAATCACCAAAAAGGGGGAGATTGTAAGTGCATCTAGTGCCACCCCTAGTTGGTTTTGGAGTATTGACGACAAACCTAGTTGAGGGACTAAAGTGTTTATGAGAATTGCAGGATAACACAGGTAGAAGTCCCTCATTGATTCGGTTTTCCTACCAGAGATGACCCCTAAAAATGTATGAAGACATTGAAGTCAAAGGTGGTATATGAAGATATTCACATTGAAGACTATGACAAGAGAAGACACCACATGAAGCCTATGGAGCTCGAAGACTTAGATCTTTCGTAGTTCTTTTTCTTTTGTGTTGAGTCACAGGAACCACCGTACTGTTAAGTGGGGTCCAAGAGAACCAGTCAGAATGACTGAAGTGATGCCTAACCAAAACCTATGTCTTCGAGTGAAGACTATGAGAGCGAATCTTGTCCAGAGTCAGACAAGTCAGCTTTGCTTGCAGCCCAAGTAAAGTTGCCGTGTGAGTTTGAAATCTGACCGTTGGAACACGTGTCAGTTCCTTAGTGACCCAGGGTCATTTAGGACAAATCAGGTCGGGTTGCCTAGTGGCTATAAATATCCCACCCCCTACAACCATAAACGGTTGGCTGCTCAGATTGAGAGTACGGCTTTTGTCGTTTGAGAGCAACCCACCTCGAAGCCTTTGAGAGAGAATTCCTTGCGAGGATAAAGCCCTAACCACCCAGAGCCAAAGAGAATTGGGCATCACTTAAGTCTTCTTGTCTGTGTGATCTGAAGACTTATTACACTTGAGGACTGTGCATCCTCCAGCCGGTTAGGCGTTGCGCTCTGAGCATCCAAGAGACATTGTGGATTGCCGGTGAACGAAGTCTGTGAAGGTTTGGGAGTCTACCTTGAAGACTTACCAGAGTGATTGGGCGAGGTCTGTGTGACCTTAGCTCAAAGGGAATACGGTGAGGATTGGGTGTCCTGAGCTGCGTGTTCAGGACTGGGTGTCCGGGACTGTGTGTCCTAAGGTTTAAATACCTAGCCGCCCTAACCAGACGTACAGTTGTCACAGCAACTGGAACTGGTCCAACAAATCATTGTCTTCAGCGTGTCACTGGTTTCATCTTCCCCTCCCTTTACTTACTATTGCTCCTTGTGAAGTCATTGTATGTTTGCACTATCTTTTGTCTTCACTAAGTGACTGCATGTTCTGTATGGCTTCATAATATCTTCCTACCTGATCCTTACTACATTGCTGCTATTAAGTCATTGTGCTTTCACTTTATTGAATACTTGACTATGGCTTGCCTAGTGTAGTCTACCTTCCGCTGCATGGTAATAGGTTTATTTCTATCGTTTGTCTTCATAACTTCCACGTTTTGAAGACTTTCATAAAAATCGCCTATTCACCCCCCTCTAGTCGATATAACGCACTTTCACCGACCCCCTTCCCCCTTCCCCTATAAATAGATGGGTGAGGGGAGGGCTGCACACAACATCCAAGGCGCAGCCCCTCCCCTCCCCAACACCTCTCCTCCTCCATAAGAGCTTGGCAAAGCCCTGCCGGAGTACTGCAGCTTCACCACCACCACGCCGTCGTGCTGCTGTTGGAGCCCTCTTCCTCAACCTCTCCCTCCTCCTTGCTGGATCAAGGCGCGGGAGACGTTCTCGCTCCGTACGTGTGTTGAATGCGGAGGTGTCGTCCGTTCGGCGCTAGGATCTTCGGTGATTTGGATCACGACGAGTACGACTCCATCAACCCGTTCTCTTGAACGCTTCCGCTCGTGATCTACAAGGGTATGTAGATGCACTCCTCTCTCCCTCGTTGCTAGATGACTCCATAGATTGATCTTGGTGATGTGTAGAAAATTTTAAAATTCAGCTACGTTCCCCAATAAGCCTGAGGACGAACCTCCCTCATACAAGCGACAAAGTCATCTTGATCAAACAGAGTCCCGTCTTCCTTCAAGGGGGGATACCCCTTGGCTACGTCAGCCGGGTCTAGTTCCGGCACCCAGGCTTTGGAGCGGCTTAAAGCAGTCAGGGCTCCGGCTCTTGCACAAGACTGCTTGACCTCTTGGAATCTGGTGGGTAAGATAGATAACTTCTTCAAAACATCACTCAAGAGGTTTGGTCCCTGGTTGGCTAGGGAGATAATAGCAAGCGCCCATTGAGCCCCAGTGTACAGTTGCTCCACCAGGGTGTAAACCGCCTTGAGTTTTGTCATGTTGTTTTGGCTCAAATTGCTGCTCCGTGGACCTATGAGTATTTTAAAGGGCTAAGCAGGCGGCTTATATTTCTGGTAAAAATAGAGTTTAAGTAAATAATACAAATGACTCACCAAAGATTGTGGAGACCATCTGAGACACACGGTTTTTTAAGCCAGTGAGCTCCGTGGTAACCTCCTTGAGAGCCGCCTCGGCTATCTCAGCACGCTGTATCAGCAAGGTTTTCTCATTGGCCCAGGATTTTTTCTCCGCATCAAAACTGGTCTTCAGTTTTTCAGCTTCAGAGAGGCTCAACTGAAGTTTGGAGTCAGCATTCTTTATCTCCGTCTCTTGATCCGCCAGTCGGGTCTTTGCATCAGTCAATTGAGAACCCAATTCAGTTATGGCGGTCTACAGACATGCACATGTGTGTTAAAAATTTATTTCAATAAAGGAAATAATGATTAAAGTCCCAAGTGCTTTGCAACGCAACACCACTCGGCACTTGGGGGCTAATGTCTGCCAAAGCAATTTTTTAAATACAAAATGGTTGTTCTATGATTAAAGTCCCAAGTGTTTTACAAGTAACAACGCTTGACACTTGGGGGCTAATGCATGACATTAAGAAAGTTTTCTCATCTTGAGCCGGATCACACTATTTGTTCGGACTAATTCAAGACAGTTATGAAGTCAAGTACCGGCTCATTCATGATAAATTAAGCCGGCCCTTGGAGGCTACACGTTGCTGTTAAAGTTTACATGATCATATTTACAAAGTCCCTGCTCATTATTGCATAATGACCCGAACCTTGGGAGCTACACTGGTTGAAGCTTTTATGGGCATCAGGCAATTACAAGTCCCAGGTTGCTGCAAGCATGACAACCCGGCACTTGGGGACTACAGGTGAAATTTATGCTAATCCACTGGATTTAGGGAAAATCTAAGACAGAGCATCAACCTATATCACAAGTCTACAGATCATTCAGGTTCATCATAATCCGGAAATTTGGGGGCTGGCAGAGTATATGTAAACTAATCAAAGCCGGAGAACATACCTCGTATTTCAGTTGCAGCTGTTTGACCATCTCAATTTCAGAGTCACGGCTGGAATGCACATGACTGAGGTATCCAGACAACACGTCACTAACATTCAGGTGAGCATAGTGAGAGACGTCAAACTGCACTTTCTGCCTTTCCAAAGCCTCTTTCTTGGCAGAGTGCCTGGCCAGTACATTTGGATTACCCGGCTCAACAAATCTACTACCAGTGATTAGGACGTCATTGTCAGAAGGCGCTGGCGGGTTAGCTGAGCTGGATGTCCCAATGATGGATGGATTGAGAATGGTCTCATCAGCTGACGGCTCAGGAAGGTCTGATTGAATGTCGACAGCAGGGTCTTCTGGTGCTTCAGATTGTTCAGGAGCAGGAGTTGGTGTTGCCGGTTCAAGAGCAGGGTCTTTCGGGTCTTCCGCCAGCTTAGTCACCCTGGCTTTCTTGGGCTTTGCTTGACCGCTAAGAAAGATTTCATGAGTTAGTATAATGATGCAGATTTAAAGATGTAGAAGAAAGATAATTTTCTTTACCCAGGGGCAGTCTTGAAAGCCGGAAATTGAGTTTGTGAAGAGTCGCCAGAAGAGCGAGAAACCTCCTGTAATAGTAAAATTACAGTTAAGAGAGTAAAGAAACAGATTCATTGATAAAAGCAAGAGACAAAGGTGAAAGAAACCTCATTCTGGCGTTTCCAAGGAGTTTTTGGTATGTCAGAGGGCAGTTCATTGTCGTCACTGGTCCGGGCCTGACGGCAGCTCTCATGTTGCTGTTTTTTCAAAAGAAAATGAGGATCCAAATAAGCCAAAGGGTGTGAAAACCTTACTTTCTGGGTTACCAGTCGAGGTTTTTGTCTTGGCAAAGGGGCTGAGTCAGAGGAAATAGTTACCTCTTCTTCTACTGCCTGGCTGGCCCCCGTGTCATCCTGGCAATAGTCAGTGTCAATAAGGTTGTTAAAAAGCAGGCCAAGAGAGTCAAGGGATACCTCCGACTCAGAAACATCATCCAGCTTGAACATATCAGAAGCAGTTCTTTTTTTTCTTGGATTTTAGGGTTGTCTTCTTGGCGGCTATGGCGGCGGCTCTAGCCTTCTTGGCAGCTTCATGATCATATTTGGCCTTCCAAAAGTCAGATTTGGCCTATAGGCAGATCACAGGTTAAAAGTCAGACAAGTACTTAACCACTGAAGAAAAAAGGGGAGTCAAGGGGACTTACCTCTGGTGTCGGGTTAAGCTTGCAGAAAGGATTCAATCCAACTTTACTGCAGTCCTCATATTTACTGTTTACAAGGGTGGTTGACATTTCAGCAATAGCCTCTTCAGTCAGTTGTACAGAACTACGACGCAGAGGGTCATCTGGGCCTCCGCCATATTTATACATCAAGTTGGATCAGCGGCTTAGAGGGATGACCTGCCATGCGATCTAACAACGGATCAAGTCAACTCCGGTTAGGCCGTTTCCCAACAAGGCTTGAATCCTTTTGATGAATGGGATGGGCTTCTTCCGTTCAGCGGCAGTCAGCTTGTCAGGAAGCACAAATTTAGAATCAAGACGCTCCACGCGATAACCCGACATTGGTTTTTCACCAGCTGGCGACGTGTCTTTGCAATAAAACCAAGTTTGGTTCCAATCCTTGGGATGGCTTGGTGTCGGTGTCAAAACCGGCGGATCTCGGGTAGGGGGTCCCGAACTGTGCGTCTAAGGATCCATGGTAACAGGAGACATGGGACACGATGTTTACCCAGGTTCGGGCCCTCTTGATGGAGGTAATACCCTACGTCCTGCTTGATTGTTCTTGATGATATGAGTATTACAAGAGTTGATCTACCACGAGATCGTAGAGGCTAAACCCTAGAAGCTAGCCTATGGTATGATTGTTGTTGTATATATGATCTATCGACTAGCCTGGCCCTGGTTTATATAATGCACCAGAGGCCTAGGATAACAAGAGTCCTAGCCGAATACGCCGGTGGGGAGGAGTCCTTGTCTTGATCACCAAGTGTTGTGGAATCTTCCATGTATGCGGCAGCTGTCCGAACTGGCCCATGAGTATACGACCATGTGGGTTCTCGGCCCAATCTAATAGATCGGGAGATGACGTGGTGAGTACCCCCTAGTCCAGGACACCGTTAGTAGCCCCCTGAACCAGTCTTCAAGTTAGGGACGCTCCTCGATTCTTCTGAACTGTTCTTCATCTTCGGTCGTCGGTCTTGAAAACTGGTTCAACAAATCTTCTCATCTTCGATCTTGAGGATCGCCGAAGTGCATCCGAAGAGTTTACACATCGGATATCCGAGGAGCCCCTTTAAGTTTCCGGCCTTTATCAATGCCTTGTTATTTTTATGCCACACCTCGGGTTTTGAAGTTGTTCCCGGGAGGCAGTGTCCTCTTGCGTCCGAGCTCCAACACCGGACTGCATTCGAGGTATCTTTTGCAGCCGAGCACCAATGTCGGACTGCTTCTGAGGTGCAACGCCGAAATGTATCCTAGCTCCAATGCCGGACTGTGTCCAAGCTCCAACGCCGAAATGTATCCGAGCTCCAATGCCGGACTGTGTCCAAGTTCCAACGCCGGACTATATCCAAGATGTCATAGATCATCTTGGTCCAAAAAAGTTGAAGGAGTTTAGCCGAGCTTAATGCCGGAAATGCCCTCTATGGAGCCATCCACTAGCACCCGAGCTTTATGCTGGACTGCTTCCGAGGTGGTGCACCACCCCGACCGTGGGCCAATTATTTGTCAATATGTTTGATTGGTGCAATTTATTCTCTGCCGAGATATATAGCCAGTAACCCACAACGTGTGTATCGGTTTAAAACCCGAGATACACTTGAAGGATGATGTAAGACCACTGATCCCAGTAGCCGCTAAGACTCAGGTTGATTTGCAAAAGCGGCTTGAGGATCAAGTCCTAGCTCGGCAGAATACTTCGGGATACAAAAAGTGGCGTGCTCAGTCCTCGAGACTCAGGTTGGGTGCGGCCGACCAACCTGAGGATCATAATCTCCTCGGAAACTGTATTGCACCTAAAATTTTCTGCATTGGACAGGCAATGTAGTAGCCCCCGAGACACTGGTCGGGTGGCAACACCAGATCAGGGGATCGATGTGCCCCTTTAATATTTGTAAATAATAAGCCCGAAGCCCAGTAGCCCCCGAGCCTTAATGCGGGCATGGGTGGCCGAATTAAGGATCGATATCCATAGTAAAATCACAAATTATGTGTAATGACTCTATGTATCCAAGTACCTTACATCCTTAATGCTCGTATCCGCATTGTAACAAACTTTGTTGACCGACCATCGGCTTCCACCTCCTCGGCTAGTAGCCAATGAGTGTTTGTCCTACTTTATAAAGCCTTTATGAGGGCAAAGATTTATGACAAACAAGGCAATCTGGCCATACGGTTTTATAAACAAAGATACGCAGAGAGATATGTTATATTACTGTTTAACATAAAAAATTTCTTCCAAAGAAAAATAGTCCCGCTATCGGTTCCTTTCTTTGGGTTGTCATGCTAAGCATGATCATGAAACCTCAGCTCTAATGTAAGAGCAAAATATCGAGGATTTAGTTTGGGAGGCCAGTTAATAGCCCCCGGTAGTGTTCGGCGACAGTCGAGGTTAAGCCGTAAACACTTCGGCCATTGTTATGAATGGCCTGTCATTTAACACCGTCATCGGATCGCTGACCAGTTTACGCTTATTGTGACAGTCAGTTTTCGGCTTTCTCCACTGAGGTGCTTAACCATGTGAGCTGGAAGCACAATCGCAGTGGTTCTCCCTTTGCACACCTAGCCGAACAAAGCAGAACGTAGGAGGCAAGCACAGGAACCGGGCAACCCAACTATTGACCGAAGACACAATTCGAAACCAATGCATATATAGTGAGATCCGAAAATGTTTTTGCCGAATCTATAAAGGTGTCTGGCATTGCACTGTGAGACCTGTGCTGGAAACACACAAATAGTTTAAAAGTGCCAAAAAGCTTGGAAAACCAAAAAACGTTAGTAAAAATATGACGTCCGAACAAGATCAAGTGTTCGGTGCCAATCCAAAAATTGGAAGAGAAAGAAAAAATTGTGCTTTTGTCGTGTTTTGACAACGACCAAGAACAAAACACATTTACAACTCATATATAAATTTTAAGAGCCCCCAAGTGACTTGGGTAATTTTTTTATGTATAATGATTGTATGTACCAAAGTACTTATATCATATTTGTGTTCACCCGAACTTTAAACGCGTCTTAACTGACCGTCGGCTTCTCCCTCTTCGGCCAAGGGCCGAAAAGTGTCATGTACTCCGCCTGTCGAGAGTATCGACGGTGTTTCCGATGACCAGGCAATCAGGCCATAAGGCTGTAACAGACAAAGCACGCTCAGGGAACTTATGCTATATTACTAACGAAGTGTAAGAAGCATCTTCGAAGAAAATAGTACCCCCACCGATACCTTTTCCTTCGGTGCTCATTATTACTATGAGACTTGTGCAATAGATTCTTTGTACTCATGAGTTCCGTTGTGTGCCGACCATGATTGAAAACAATAAGAGCGCTAGCTTTCGGCTTCACCCAGTCTGAGGTCAGAGCTCGGATGATCCGGTCGTGACAATCGCAGAGGTGCTCCCTTTACTCCCTAGCCGAACAATCGGGAACGTAGGGGTAAGCACAGGAGCTAGGCAACCCAGCTTGCAAATCGCTTAGGTCAATATGGTGCATATTGTGGCATAATACACGAACAAGGAACGAAGCCGTACAAGTATAATCATATGCAAGAGGAAAAGCTCCATCAAGGGAGCCCCCAAGTAAACGGGGTATTTGAATTTGTGTGTCACAAACAAAGTCTTGACAAGGAGATTCTCTACAAGCAACATTTTCTTCAAAAAGGTATGATGCTTGGTCGAACCGAACACAAGTTAAAAATTTAAAACTTTGAGCATGAAGGCAACTTAGCTGGTTAATGTGTTCGGTATTGATGACGCGGTCTGAGCTTGATGCGGGACAAGGTTCCATCCCGCAAGCCGGTCCCAAGGTGGCGGAGCAAAGAGCTCGGCACTCCGAAGTGGTGACATAGCACGGTCAATGCGGGCTGGCAGAGTGATGCTGAAGTCCCTGGCATGGGGTAATGAAGTGTTGACGAAGGCCCCCGTCCAGCCGGGGTGACGTGGTATGTTAGTATGCCAAGTTGACGATACTGCCCAACCTGGATCATTTTCCGAAGTCAATGTCGATGCAGGGTGTCGGCGTGATGCGGTAAAGGCGTGGCAAAGCCTGAATTCACAGGTCGGTCCGAGTTCCGGATGCGGCATTCGCCGGACCATGTACGGAAACTGACCGAACCACCATGCGACCGTCGTTAATGCGGCCATCATTTGATAGACCTGTGTACATATGATGAACAAACCAAAGTAGTAATTCCTTGGAAAAAATGAACCCGAACAAGCAAAAAATACTAGGATTAATAGCACCTGGTTTATTTGTTGTAGCAATCCGAAGAAAAGTGATTCCGAAAATTGGGACTCGATTTGCACACCCATTGCCTGATGGGCGATAAAGCGACGGTATGGCGATGCTGGCAAAGGTTGGCTCGCCAAGGCAAAGCCCTCGGTCCATCTAACGTGACGGAGCTGGTTGGCTAGTGACAACGAAGTCTCCGGAGTAGGTTGATGAAGAGATGGCGAAGCCCTTGGCCAGCCGAGATGTCGAAGCCTCGATGTCAGCCGATGAGTCGAAGTAGGTCGGCGTGATGGACACCAGCTTGAAGAAGCAATAGTGCGGCCCTGCCGATGCAGGTCGTGACGTGGTCGATGCCGGCTTGATGAAGTGACCGTGCGGCGGTGCCGGTATGCCCGCTCCGTGTAATCCGTGGGGCGGCGATGTTGGTGATGATTTATCCTTCACGATGCCGGACTCTTGTTCGACCTGCCGAGATGATGATTCGAAGAAGTTGAGCTCGGCTCAATAAAGTGACGACGTGTCTAGCGCAGGTCGGCAGCCTTGGAGCAATATTGCCGGACTGGTTTGACACCAGCATGATGATGAAGATGACCTCAGGGGAGGCTTAAAAATTTATGGGCACGTGTTTAAAAACAATGCACAATACACTAGAAAAGAATTCCTCTAAAAAGGTTGTCCAATATCACGTTCATAAAGAAACATGAATTCAGGTCGGATCCGTATTCGCGCAGAAAACGGATCCGAAAATTGGTCCACTCATCGGAAGGTTCCCGGAGTTTGAACCGTCGGATCGAGCCGAAATTTGGAGGGGTGGTAGATATGGGAATTCCGCAATAGATGAACGGTTGGATCTTCCAAAGGACCTCCGAGCTGGGCTCTGGGGTCCACGCCCTAAACTCGTCCAGATTTCCATACAGATTTGATAGGGCTCCGGTATATCGTAGATTGTCGGAGATTCCTCTATCGGAACTCGACAAAATTTTGCATGGCTGTTGTAGACGTAATTCCGCACTATTCCACAGAAGCAATACTCAAACCGACGCTCGAGGAGGTGGTGACGGCGAATACAAGTTCTCTATCCATAAAAACAACACGGCCGCCCGAGGGCAATGCTGACGTTGAGCCCTCGAGCTCCATGGATGACTCCTCTATGATCATGATAGAGATCGGAATTGATGTTGAAGAAGGCCCCCGTCTGAACATGATGATCGGAGATGTAGCACGGTCCTTGGTCGAGCCAAGGTGACCAATCAAGCCAGCGATGAAGATGCCGGCGTCGCAGTTGACCTGCGGGTGAGCCATTGATCCTTTTGCCGATCACACAGCGGAACTCTCAATGAAAGCACCAATGTCGGTGTCAAAACCGGCGGATCTCGGGTAGGGGGTCCCGAACTGTGCATCTAAGGATCGATGGTAACAGGAGACATGGGACACGATGTTTACCCAGGTTTGGGCCCTCTTGATGGAGGTAATACCCTACGTCCTGCTTGATTGTTCTTGATGATATGAGTATTACAAGAGTTGATCTACCACGAGATCGTAGAGGCTAAACCCTAGAAGCTAGCCTATGGTATGATTGTTGTTGTATATATGATCTATCGACTAGCCTGGCCCTGGTTTATATAATGCACCAGAGGCCTAGGATAACAAGAGTCCTAGCCGAATACGCCGGTGGGGAGGAGTCCTTGTCTTGATCACCAAGTGTTGTGGAATCTTCCATGTATGCGGCAGCTGTCCGAACTGGCCCATGAGTATACGACCATGTGGGTTCTCGGCCCAATCTAATAGATCGGGAGATGACGTGGTGAGTACCCCCTAGTCCAGGACACTATCACTTGGTAAGACTACTAAGGGAAAGACAACACCCTGTCGGCGCTGAATCAAAATTCCACCAAGTTCCAAGCTAGGGTTGTTGGTGCATTCATTCTGGTGGTTCAGATAGAAATACTCTCTGAAGAGTTCAATGGTAGGTTCTTCCTGAAGATAAACCTCACAGAGAACTTGAAAATTGCAGATGTTGGATATGGAGTTGGGTCCTAGATCTTGTGGATGAAGCTTGAAAAAATGCAGAACATCTGTGAAAAACTTTGAGCCGGGTGGTGAAAAACCCCGGTTCATGTGATCAGTAAAAATGATGACTTCACCGTCTTTGGGCTGAGGTCGTTCTTCGGCCGGGTCAGGAGCATGATAGGACATAATGTTCTTCTCCGGCAAGTATCCGATGGTGAAAAAATCCTTCAAAATGTCATCAGTGACTGTGGAAGGGACCTAGTTGCAGACTGTTGGCGCTTTTGATGGCATAATGAAAAAGGACAAGCTAAAAAGAAATTAATTTGCCGGTTCAAATTAATTGGTGGAGTTACAAGTTAAGTGATTATAGTACAGATGAAGTAATGACGGCTTAAATAAGGGCTAATGATATATGAAGGAAAAATGAGCCGGCATGGTAAGCCACCATGACTAAAGATATTTTAAGGAGGCCAACGACAAAAAATTGGCTAAGTACTGAGATAAACAAGTTTCACAAGCTGATGCTACTATTTTGGATCAAGATTGTTCGAAAAAAGGAAAATAAATCTAGACCTAATAACTAGCGTAGACGAGTTCGTCAGTTCTAAGGAGGCCTTTGTACGAGAAAAAGGGATCTGCTAGCATCTGAAAATGGACGCAAAACAATTACCGCATGAGGTCTATACTTCTTTTAGATCAAAGGAGGACGCGGTGGAGAAACTACAAAGAATCCGCGATGAACAACGACGAACACCGAAGGAACTCGCAAACCCTAATGCAGATCTAAGGTATGGGAAAGCAAGAACTTACGAACGCATATCTACTGCGGAGGATCGCCGCCGTTCTCTGGACAAGCTCAGGGTGATGCAGCGGCCGAGGTTGAGGACGACGGTGAGCGTTGCGGCGGCGGCGGAGCTCGAGCGATAGAGGGGTTGCGAGAGGAAGAAGGAGAAGAATGAGAAGAAGACCAGTCGCGGCTATTTATAAGGAAGGATTGATAAATGAGCGTGAAAAACGAGGAGACCGAAACATGGTTATCCAGCTAACCAGGTGCCTCGATTTTTGGAAAGGCATTAAAGATAAAGATCCGTTAAAAGATGACGTGGTGGCGGGTTTCCGAAAAATCTGGAGATGACGTCACGGCGGGTTACAAGGCTTTCGCAGCAGTAATGGATGGATTTTTCTAAGTGTTGGAGATTGACAAGAATAATGTTCAAATCAACCTGGGGCCTAATGTTGGGGATATGACTACCAGGTGTGACCCACCCAGGAGGGGCCGGGTCAATCCCAATGGCGGGTTACTTCAAAGGAAGCCCGAAGAGTATACACGGTGACGGTTTATGATAAAGCTTGTAGTAGGCCCAAGCCCAGAGGCGGCTCAAGGCCCGTAAGTGTAAACCGCTATGTATGAATAAGACTTGTAAGATAAGGTATGTAAGAGTTGTCACTGAGCCGGACATGTTGTATGAGCCGGACGGGACTCTGTAGGCCGCAGGGCATCAACCCGTGTATATAAGGGGACGACTCGACGGTGACTTAGGGCAAGAAACAACAGATCGAGAGCCAAGCTAGCGTATTTCGCTCCTTGGTCATCGAAACCTAGCAATACCACATCAACTGGACTAGGCTTTACCTTCACCGCAAGGGGCCAAACCAGTATAAACCTCTCGTGTCATTTGTCCCGATTAACCTCTTTAAGCTTCCTAGTTGCGATGGCTCCACGACTAAGTCCTTTCACTAGGACATCTGCCGTGACAATTCCACGACACAACCCCTTATTGACAAGATCCTCAAGAGGATGGATGGATGGATGGAGAGACAAGTTGCTCTCCTACTCTGCCAGGATAATCTTGATCAAAGTTTGCCTGGCTAGTATCCCTGTGTACTTACTCTCCTTCTTCAAATTCCCTGAGTGGGCCCTTAATTTGATCAACAACTAACTTGCTCATTGTCTCTGGAGTGACTTTGAGGGGAATAGGAAATTGCACCTAGCAAACTAGCATTTAGTCTGCATGAAGAAAGTATATGAAGGGCTAGGTATTCCAAACATCAAAGATGTTAACCTGTGTCTCCTAGGTAACTGGGTGAAGAGGTACATCCAAGATGGAGGTAAAATCTGGAGAGAAAGAGTTGACTCCAATGATGGAAATATGCCCTAGAGGCAATAATAAAATAGTTATTATTGTATTTCCTTAATCATGATAAAGGTTTATTATTCATGCTAGAATTGTATTGACTGGAAACTTAAATACATGTGTGGATATATAAACAAATACTGTGTCCCTATTGAGCCTCTACTAGACTAGCTCGTTGATCAAAGATGGTTAAGATTTACTAACCATAGACATGAGTTGTCATTTGATAACGGGATCACATCGTTAGGAGAATGATGTGATGGACAAGACCCATCCGTTAGCTTAGCATATGATCGTTCAGTTTATTGTTGTTGCTTTCTTAATGTCAAATACATGTTCCTTCCACCATGAGATCATGCAAGTCCCGGATATCGGAGGAATACCTTGTGTGCTATCAAACATCACAACATAACTGGGTGATCATAAAGATGCTCTACAGGTATCACTACAAAAAATACACTTCCGTGATGATACATGTTTGTCATGGTAGGTCACATTTTCTATCATGCATGTACATCCATGACGATTTTATGACAGAATCAAGATAGTCATACCTGTATTGTCGTAGAAGTGTTCCATGACATTACCAAAATTATCATCAAAGAAGTGTCCACTTCCATGACGATAAATCACGCGTCATAGAAGTACTTTCATCAAGGGTGACCGACACGTGGCATCCACCGTAACGGGCCGCCGTTAAGCTATCGAGTTCCGGTTTGGATCCAATAACCCGTTAACAGCGCGAACCAATGGGTATTTTCCACATGTAAAATTCTCATTGGCCGGTAGATCCATGTGTCGGCCCGGCGTTCGGACAGTTGTCATCCAGCGAATGGACGGAACGCGCCTATGATACGTCGACATGTGTCTCGGCCCAATAGTGGCCCATTCAGGTTAAAAGGCCGGGCCTATCAAAATAAGCGGGCCGACCCATTAGCAGCCTACTTGAGTCAGGCCCATTTACAAGCACGACCCATACAAGTTACACAGAATCAGCCCATCAAAGGCCCATTCTAGATTTGACGATTTCCAGCCCATCATTAGTTTAAGCCCGTTAATGGCCCGCTACGTCTTTCGGCCCAACTGCAGCCCGAGCTTCTTTCGTCCTGTTAGCAGCCCATCGTTAGTTCCAGCCCGTTAACGGCCCGGAACGTCTTTCGGCCTTTTCTCGGCCCATTCTGCAGTTGGGCCAATTCTAGCCCGCTGTGACTTTAGGCCTGTCCTTGGCCCATTCGGTAAATGGGCCAACTCCTAGTCCATTTTGTCTCTCGGCCTGTTAATGGCCCGCACAACAGTTGGGCCTTTGACTTTAGGTCCATTAGGGGCCCACGTTCCGCAGGGCATCATTTCAGCCCAACGGGACTTTCGGCCTGTTAAAAGCCTAGTTTGCAAATTGGGCCTCCTCTGGCCTATAACACTTTCAGCCTCTTACTGGCTCGTAAAGTAAAAGGGTTGAGTCAAAATTGACATGTATTTCGGCCTGCTAGAGGCCCGCGGGCCATTTCCATTTATATGGCCCTACCAAGCTTTTGTCCTATTAACGGCCTGCTAAGAGCCATTGTTACGGCGGGCCACATCATTTGGGATCCACTTAATATTATTTTGATCAGCCCAATTAAGGCCCGCTTTGACTACACATGTTTGTTCATTTGTATGGCGTCCAGAAAATATTTGGGCGTGTTGGCCCCCGTTTCAACGATATAGCATATTCAAGAATTATCCTACTCTATACTATCGCCTCTAATAAAACATACACTATACAATAAAAAGACTAAGGCATATAAACATAGAATAATCCTACACTACACAATAAAGAAATTACAGCCGAATATACCCACTGGGCATTATAGTTCGGCACCAGTGATAATAATGCATACACAAACAACAAATTACATACACTGGACAAATAAAGCTCATACATCATGGACACGCATCAACAGAACTTACCATTTGAACTATAATCTCTTCAGAAAATAGGATTGGCCGGATTCGGATAGCTCAAATTTCAGTCTGCAAAATCTCCAAGTCCTTTGTGGTTACCTCAGTGTCTTGTTTCATTTTTTAACTCCTGCATCTAATACCTGCATGTCCAGTCTCAACTTGTTGATTGTACGTTGAGAATCATGTACACATTGTCTTGCCACCTCTAGTTGATGCTCGAGAACATCAGCACATTCCAATTCCAATCCATAATCATTCAGTAATGGCCATGCCGCACTGCTCGCAGATCTTTGTGTTGATGTCACTTCATCCTAAAATGTTTCTGTAAGTACACATGACTAGGGCAATATACTTAAAACAGTGACGCGAGCAAGACAGACTATTTTGTACATGGCAAAACAGGACTAACAATAATGTTACACGTCATGAAGCATAAGCGGGTGCTATTTTAAAAATTATAAAAATGGTAGTCTGTGCAGCCTGCATACATAAATCTCCCTTAGCTCACCAGAGGAGCATGATGTTGGGGCCAAATCCAAAACACAGACAAGTTACAAATTTAGACAACACGTTGCGTATAAGTAAGCAAGCAGTTGGCCATTCTGTAGCTCAATTAAAGTCTTAGGGAGCATAATGAACAGCAGAGGGATTCATACAAACCTACTACAGCAAGCAAAGCTATGTAATCATTAGCCTAGTATAAACTAGATTGTGAGCCTCATGCAGTAATAGTTGGTTAATAGACTTCAAAGCTTCGGGCACACTTCGCCAGAGTAATTAAATGGTAAGGCCTTTAATTATGTCAACTAATATTTATACAAGTACCCAACATCAAGCATCATTGTTTGGGCATCTCATTAACTGAGGACAAATAAAGCAATTGAAAAGAGCAAATTAACTATGCCTGAAACAAACAAGGAATTGAACTATTGAGTTGGATACAGTGACTTACCTTAACTGGTTGAATAGGCTCGACGTTGCTCCTAATTCTCTTGCAAGGCTCCTTCCTAACATCTTGTACTTGGAAATCCTCAATCTTATCTTCATTGCACCCCTCTATAAGGTGACACAAACTAGTTACTCGTCTCCTTGAAAGATAAATATGCATACTTTCCAGTCTGTGAACAACAGAAAAGGATGAGATTATAACAAAACAACACCACATAATGAAACATTCCACATCTCTTGCACTTGCACACAATGAAATGAGCATTTACTATGTGTGCACTATGTAAAAACTAGGCATACCTTCGAACTGGATCTCCAGGTACTCTTGGAGAGCCTACTTTAGTGTGAAACCAAACCTTTATGTCACCTATGAGTTAGACAAGTCCCCACTACAACAGCCCTTAGTGTTTAAATCGATGACAAGCTCTGTCAGAGTGTTAGGTCAAAAACAACAAGTAATCAAAGCAAACAGTCCTAGTATGGCTGGCTGATGCAAACAAGCAATTGAACAGATGTGTGAGCAAATCTTACATATCAAGAAAAGAAGCAAAGAAGGAGGCTTAAAGACCATCAATTGACTGACCAGATTTAAGGGGCATTTAAACATCATGTGCAACGTATGAACTAACATAAACATTGCATATTCCAGATTCTATAATGGAATGCACATGTATTAGGTTATGCCATGTATGATGATGCCTAAATGTACACTATGGCAGGTAGGAGTGATTCATCATTGCACACACAATTGAATTCCAGGTTAAGGGCAGTTCTATTCCGCCTTTTCAGAGCTTATTGTCAAAATAAGCCATGAAAGATGTAAAGATGTCATTTTTGAGTTATGGGCTTGGGCTTAACTTATTTCACTTTGGAGGGGGGTGTTTCAGGTAGAAGCTCACTAAAAATTGAAGGGAAGGGGAATAGTGAAATGACTCTGTTGTCTGCCTATATCTCTACTCTTATAAAAAAATAGAGTTGGTGATGATGGTGTGCCTTCCATCCTGCAATATAGGCCGTCCGTTATATCTGACGGATAGGAAGGAAACTATGGCAATTTTTCAAAAAGATACCCACACCCCTCTCCACATTTGCAAATAAGGCCTTCCCCCGTTCATCTTTTTCTCTCACAAGATAAACTACTCATATAAATGCATCTTGATGTTCCGTGCAACGCATGGGCATCTTGTTAGTCTCTCATAATATAAACTACTCATACAAATGCATCTTGATGTTCCGTGCAAAGCACGGGCATCTAGCTAGTTACACCCAAAATGAAATTGCCCTGCCCGCTTGCATCTTCTCTCCCCTTCCCCTGCCTGCAGCGCTAGGGTTCCTCCAGCAAGCCGTCGCCACTAGTCCCATCTGGCCTGGTCCTTGATGATGCTTTGTCCATCTAGGTTACATGGCTGGCGGGGGCCAAATCTCCCCGGCTGCTCCTCCCTCTGGCGCCGCCCCTCATTATCATGGTCTCCAGCAGCTGCTCCACTGTGGTCCGTCCAACGCACTACTCCAGCAGGCGCCGCACAACTACGGCTGATGCCACACTGCGGCAGAAGGCACCTTATTCTCCCTTCCCTCCTCCCAGGTCATGGCCTTGAGGTGTTGTTGAAGATTGAGCTCATCCAACAAGGTGAGGATCTCCTCTGATTTTTTGCCAAATTTTCATTCTGATCCACTATACGATGAATTGCTATGAGCTGCTTCTGCTGCTGCTATATGATGCATTGCTATGAGCTGCTCCTGCTGCTGCTATATGATGAATTGCTATGAGCTGCTGCTGCTATATGATGAATTGCTATGAGCTGCTACTGCTGCTATATGATGAGTTTCTATAAGCTGCTCTTGCTGCTGTTATATGATGAATTGCTATGAGCTGCTCCTGCTACTGCTATATGATGAATTGCTATGAGTTGCTCTTCCTGCTGCTATATGATGAATTGCTATGAGCTGCTGCTGGTATATGATGAATTGCACGCTGCTGCTGCTGGTATATGATGAATTGCACGCTGCTGCTGCTGTATGATGAGTTGCTATGAGCTGCTGCTATATGATGCTTTCAGGTGGTGCTGCTATATGATAATTACCAGCCACTTGGACCATCGAATTTCAATAAATAATTGTTCTTCATTTAAATGTGGGTCATGCGTTCTTCGTTTAAATTAGGCAATGGGATCTCTATGGAAGACGTTGACCAAAGTAGATTGTGCCAAGTAGATGGTATCTTTGTATTTGCATTTTGAACAAATAGTGATGGTCTGTTTTCCTATCATATTAATTACTACACTGGGTTCAATTTGTGATGTTTGCAAGTCAAATTAATTTTCATATGGGCAGCAAAATGACAAAATATAATGCAATCTAGACTTTTCACTGATCATACCAAAAATAAGCTGAAAAGGAAGGCAATGAAAAGAACTGGTTGGCTTATTACCTGGAGCTTATATTCACAGGTGCTTATTTTCTTATGATAACTTGTAATAATTTTCCCTAAGAAACTTGGCCAATAGAACTGACATACAAATAACATGTCACGATGATTGCAATGGAGGAGTGACCTACCATAGCACACTATATAGGCTCACCGTTACCTCTCCTATTTTGCGATGTTCCACGGAATTTCCACATACATCTTGTACTTTTTCAATGTGTAACCCTATCTGCAAGTTGACACGACTAATTTCAGACATCTCTACATGATAATACATTGCATATCCCTTGCGCATATTTAACCACCAATTAACGATTGTGTGCGTAGCATAAACTAGCCATGACTCTGTGTGTTGGACTAGCAGGCACTCTAAGGGAGCCTAATGTAGTGCACTGGAATTCCTACATGCCACCTATGATTTTGTGTAATGTACTACCTCTGTTCCTAAATATATGTCTTTGTAGAGATTCCAGTATGGACCACATACAGATGTATATAGATGCATTTTCGAGTGTAGATTCACTCATTCTGCTTCGTACGTAGCCTATAGTGGAATCTCTAGAAAGACTTATATTTAGGAACAGAGGTACGAGGCAGTATCATGTATGACATCTACATATCTAATTTAGGAGCCGGTAGTAGAAATCATTGTCTACACAAAGGGATTATTGGTCGAAAATCCTAGCAAAGCATGCTGGCAGGCACACACCAATACAAGAGAGAGAGATGCACTTGCAAGATCATAGCAATGCCTCAGTCCAGGATCTTGGTTGGCCAAGCTGTTAGATCCAGAAGAAACATCGTCCTTGTAGTTTTTGCCAGCTGCATAATAGGTAACATCGACCTGTTAGTATATTTGAAGTACATCGGGCAGGTGATGCTGGACGGGCTTAAAGGTGACAAGTACCTAGGCCGTGGCGGGTGTTGGGCATCTTGACAGACGGTGGGAATCAGGTTAGAAACGTCAAGGGTGATGACACTATGCTGGCTATCGGGGTCCGGTAAGGAGATCTAGAACCGCTGAGTAGGGTGTTTGTGGAGCGGCTCTGGTAGGATGGACTATGGTGTGGGCGAAGCGGATCTGTGGCCATGGACGAGGGCGTCGGTGAAGCTGCTCCGGTGGTTGGGTTAAGGATGGTGTCGACGATGCGGATCTGCGGCCCTGGATAGGGCGTTAGAAGCTGCTCCGGTAGGTTGGATGAGGGTGCGACGAAGCGGATCGCCGTGGATTTGTGAGTTGGCAAAGCGGCCCCGGTAGGGTTGAGAAGGGTATAGGCGAAGCTACTCCGGTAGGGTTGATGATGGTGTCGGCGAAGCGGCTCCGGTAGAGTTGAGTAAGGTGTTGGCGAAGAGGATCAGAGGCTGTCGACGGGGCCGTCGGTGGGGTGGCTCCGGGGTGTGTGGACGAAGCATCTTCGATGGGGAGTACGAATGAGCCACCGCAGATGCACTGCGGTTGATGAGAGTACTAGCGAAGCAGATCCGGCGACGTGGACAAGGCCGTCACTAAATGGGCTGTGGTACAGTGGTGGATGAGCAGACTACTTGTTTCTAGTGGAGGTGGGAGGGGTAGATGCGGCCGTAGAAGCAGATCCAGCGAGGTGGACGCTGCTAGCAGTGAATGGGCTCTGGTACGCCGGTGGATGAGCAGTCTAGGGTTTCGAGAGGGGAGGGGTAGAAAGGCCGATGAAGTATGGATAGCGTGATGTAAGATACTTTGGTGCTGTGGAGTTCGTCGTTTTTGCGGGAGGAGGAGAGGAAATGGGGGTGCTGTGTGGTGGGGGGAACCAGAAGTTACCAAAGCAGCCCCGACCTATTATGTAGATGAGGGCGATATTGTAACTGTTGTTCTCCGTGCACCAAGGATAAAAGGGGAATTTTGCATGCTAAAGACTAGGTGGTGGAAATTTTAGAAGGAGGCGGGAGATTTTTCCATCCGCGGGATCGTTCGTGTCCAGTTTCAACTAATTTTGGACCGTGCTAGCAGGAAGGTCATGCGAGACTGTGTACATGGGGCACGCGTCAGCAGTTAATAACTGGTGTGAAGTCCACCCTAGAAAAAAAGACAATAACTCGGGATGATGCGCCGATAACTTGGACGTTCACACGGGCGCGACCAATCGTACGGGTGTAGAGGTGCGTTCACAAAAAAGGGATCAAACGCTCAACCTATGTATTTCTCATGTAAATAGATAATTTAGTGCCATTGGTTATTTACTTTAAACATAATGCATTGACGTGTTAGTGTAGAGGCGCACAAAAAGAAATGGATATTGTAGTCCCATAAAAGAAATGGATATTGTAGTCCGCTACTTAAAAGTGTTACCTCATATGATTACATAGCCTCCATTTCATAAATTGCGTACCCGTTTAATTCATATATGAATATTACATATATTACTTCATAATAGAACTTAAATTATCCAAGACTAATGAATTTGAATGCTAGAGTAACAATGGTGCATGTACATGATAGCTACATTGGTTGTTTGAAGAAACATCACTGTAACTTTGGCATGCAAAATTGAAAAGGTTTATTTAGATAGAAAAAAAGTGATATGTGAATATCCACGATACGAAGTAGATATTGATTTATGTTCAAGCGATGCACGTCCACGATCGCTAGATAGTGATACGTGAATGAATTGTGCAATCTTTCTCACACGCATACATATCTCATTTCCCCGTGGGCATCAGAATCACACACGCGCACTTCGTGCATTTCTCTCCATCCGTCAAGGTTAGAATTCGTCTTTCTACCCCGTCCTACAAGTCTTTCACACAGAAACACACACGCTCTCTCTGTCGAACACGGCCACCCCTTTAATTCCGCCCACCCACAATCACTAATGTATCAAAGTATAATTATGTCTCTCACACATATGCCTAAGGTTAAATCGAGTTCCGGAACCATATGCATACATACAATGGGATTCCAGCAGAGCACCTTTTGTTTTGAGATTTCGCTCTCTCTCTTTCTCTCTCTCACACACACTCGCTTCATTTTCCAGGCACTTGCATGCACACAATTTGTTTATCTTTGTGATGCTTTAAGTATGCCTCGCACACATGCCATCTACCTATCCCTTAATATAGATACGTGTCACACAAACTCCTTCTCCCTACCAGCAAGATGCCCATGCATTGCACGGAACATCAAGATGCATTTGTATGAGTTGTTTATCTTGTGGGAGAAAAGGATGAATGAGGGAATGCCTTATTTGCAAATGTGGAGAGGGGTGTGGGTATCTTTTTGCAAAATTGCCATAGTTTCCTTCCTACCGTCAGATATAAATTGGATGACCTATATTGCGGGATGGCAGGAACACCATCATCACCAACTTTGTTTTTTTATAAGAGTAGAGATATGTAAGTGTCACTGCCCCCCACCCACACACACACTTCTCGACACCGAAGGAGTAGGCTGACACCTCAATCTTGATGCTGATCTATCGACTGGCTTCTCTCTCAAACACACACACACACGCACACTACCTGACACCGAAGGAGTAGGGTGGCACCTCGATCTTGATAGTAATCTATCTACTCCTCTTTCAAACACACACACACATACACACACTCACTATTTGTGCTGTGCCTACCGCGCACACTCTCAATACGTCTTTCTCTCCCTCCCCCTCCCCCCAACCCCAACAATGATAGCAGAAGGGTGATAACTCGATCTGATCTTAATCTGTCAATTGGTTTCTCTCTCAAACATTGTGTCTCTGTGCCTCGCTCAAACATTGTTGGCGTCCTGGGAATGGGGGTCCCCAGACTTGCCTGCCTGCGGCCCACGGCATGGCTCCACCAGCGGCCCTATACGGCCCATCTTCACCAGCAAACACTCAAGACCCACGCGAGGGGCCAAGCCTCATGAGGCGGATGGCGCAAGACCTCCTTGGGGGCGGCCTCACCAGGCTGGCTCATGAGGGGCGGAGAGATCAAGGCAAGGGGCACCTCGCGAGGTCCCCGTGACGCAAGCCATGACGACCAAGGCCAGGCGGGCACCGGGCGGGCACCAGGCGGGTGCCAGCACCCACAGTGTCCTCATTTCCTCTTTGGTGCTAAAGAGACAAGCGCAGGCGCGGAGTCCCGAGGTGTCAAGCAAAGGTTTCCATATCGGTGCAACGAGACCGAGACCAGCAGGACGGCAGGACAGAGGTCACCGTGGAGCCCAGGACGGCGTCACCACCAAAGCCTTTGGCAGGCGAAGACCACCTTTTGTCAGGATAGCTTGTACTAGCTGCCCCCTTCAAACTGGCCGTTGTGGGATCCCTTCCTGCCTAATATTTGGGGAGAGGACCCGGGCCTCTGTAAATAGGACTAGCCACCACCTTAGAAGGAGATAGGGGGCTGAGAGAAGAGGCTGATCAGGGGCAAGGAGAACGATCCTCTACCGCATCATCTCACCAAGCACAAGAGCACCTCTCCTCAGGAGGCTGTTCTTCCCTTGTAACTATTCATCCTCAACCCAAGACGCAATCCACCACACCACACTGGAGTAGGGTATTACACCACATCGGCGGCTCAAACCAGTATAAACCTTATGTCCATTTGTTCTGCGATTTCGATGCGCTAGACTTGAGAGTGCAGTGAGAGCATGGGCTAGAGGGGGAGAGAACTTCGTGCGCACCCCAGTGTTCGAACCTCAAAGGTTTTGCCAGAACCCGAAATCCGACATTTGGCGCGCTAGGTAGGGGGTGCGCTAAAGCTTTCCTTTCGCTGATCCGCATCCCATCGCTCCATCACATCCATGTCGGACGCGCGCCGAGCCCGCGCCGAACGCCGGGCCGCCCTCGCCGCCTGTGTCGCTCAGACGGCCCTTGTTGGTGGGCCTCCCCGTTGTTCTCCTTCTCCTGTTTCCAACGCCGCTACCGGCCCGACAGCAAATGAGCAGTAGGCATCCTCACTGCACCCTTCCGTGTGGCGGGACGACCGCACCACCACCCCGTCACTGACTCCGGCCGGCTCATCGTCTCACGCTCGTCACCCACCCATAGATGCGCAGGCTGCGCTGCTCATGGCACGTGAGCTCCTGCGCTACCGCCCGGTCGACGACCTCTACGAGGACTGATTGGACCACATCGCCGAGCTCGTGAGCGCCGCAGGAGGCTCTCCTGCACCATCCCTTTCGCTGCCTCGCCCACCTCCAGCTGCGAGCGATGTAGCTCACAGAGAGCCTCCGCCTCCTCCACATCAAGACGGTGCCCTCGCGCCGAGACGCATGGCTCACGAAGCGCCTCCGCCTCCTCCGCGTCAAGACGGTGTCCTTGCCCCAAGGCGCGTGGTCCCGCGGTGTGATCCACCGCGCCATGTGCCCACGCACGAAGAAGGAAGCTGCCAAGAGGTTCCCCGGTCGCAAGAAAACGCTCCGGCGCTCCTGGCGCCACGACAAGACCGCGCGCCGCCGGTGGCGGCGGTGCGCGGACATCAAGGGCAGGCTCCGCCCCTACAGAGGTCCCCAGTGGCCACCGCAGGCTGCCGCGCCCTCGTTCCCGAGCTGCGTGGTGTCGTCTGGCCAGGAAAGTTCAAGCCGGACCTGCCTCCTCACTACGACGGCACCCCGACCCCGCAGAGTTCCTGCAGCTTTACGAGCTGAGCATCGAGGCGGCCAACGGCGATGAAAATGTCATGGTGAACTGGTTTCCCATGGCTCTCAAGGATGGCGCTCACTCGTGGCTCCTGAACCTGCCGCCAGGCTCGATCTCCTCCTGGTGTGAGATGCGCGACCGCTTCGTCGCCAACTTCCAGGGCACACGCGACCGACCTCCGGCCGCGGGCGACCTCCGCCGCATCAAGCAACAACCGGAAGAGATCATGCAGAAGTACATCCAATGCTTCAACAGCGTGCGTCTCAAGATCCCCAAGGTGACGGACGAGGCCATCATCTTAGCGTTTTTCAATGGCATCCGCGACATCAAGATGAAGGAAGAGCTCACCATCCATGAGGAGTTGTGCATGACTTTGGAGCTGTTCAACATAGCAACCAAGTGTGCAAGAGCTGAGGAGGGGCGCCTGTCCCTCCTCGAGCTCCCTGCTACAGATCTAGAGGACAAGAAGGCCAAGGTAAAGGACGTGAAGTGCAAGGGAATGGCCGTACTCGTGGCAGAGCCAGACACAAAGCGCTACCGGGACCTTCCCGAGTCGTCCAAGGGCAGCCGTACGTTCTGCGCCTTCCATAACGTGCGCAGCCACAACACCAATGATTGCCAAGAGCTCAGAGCCATTCGAGATGGACGCTTCAGTCGACGCCCCGAGCGCAACGACCGGGGCTACGACCGAGGAAGTGGATGAGGTGGAGGACGTTGGGACGACCGCGGGCCCTGCCAGGAGTGGCGCGACCAGCCTCGTGAGGACCGCTGGTAGGACCAATCTCGTGAGGGCGCCTGGAGAGACCAGCCTTGTGAGGACCGTCTTCAGGGCAATCCCGGTCTCCCTCCGCTGCCGCCACCACCAAGGAGGAATGACGACCACCAACAGGACGAAGGGACTGGGGGCTTCCAGGAGCCGCGCGCCATTGCTTGCATCTTGGGTGGTGCTCAGGCCCCGGCTTCCCAGCGCATCTTCAAGCAGTTCTCTCGTGAGGTGAATGCAGCCCTCCCCAAGCTCGAGGCCACGCGCCCGCTCAAGTGGTCCAAGTACGCCATCACCTTCAGCTCAGCGGATCAGCTCAAATGTGTGGCAACCGCCAGCGTCCTCCCAATGCTCTGTTCGCCCATTATCAGCAATGTCCAAGTCACCAAGACCCTCATCGATGGTGGCGCAGGGCTCAGTGTCCTGTCCGTTGAGACGTTCGACATCCTTCAAGTGCCATACGATCAGCTTCATCCCACCAAGCCTTTCTCAAGAGTGACTGACGGCTCCACCACCCCGATAGGGCAAGTTCGTCTCCCTGACACCTTCGGTCAGCATGACAACTACCACACCGAGCTCGTCGACTTCGAAGTCGCCCACATCCGTCTGCCGTACAATGCCATCCTCGGGTACACATCGTTAGCCAAATTCATGGCAATCACCCACCATGGCTACAACGTCCTCAAGATGCCGAGAAGCGGCGGAATCATCACAGTCCCTTGCGAAGAATGAGATGCGATGTGCTCCCTCGAGTGCGCCTTCCAAGCTGCAGCAATCGAAGACCCTGATAGCGCGCGTGTGCAATACCCTCCTGAGGCCAACCCCAAGAAGAAGAAGCGGCTACTCCGCATTGTGCCTCAGGGGAGCGGCGCCTCTAGCGGCGCCACCTCAGGATCGGCGCCCATGCCCGGGGCACCTCTCTCCCTTGCATAGGAAGGCGCACCCGGCGCCCTCCTCGGGCAGGGCTTGGGGGCTCTCTTCTGGAGGGCCTCAGACCTGGCCAACATCACGAGGGAGGCGCTCGGGCACCACATGGAAGCGTGCTTCGCGGCACGTTTTCCTCAGGAGGGCACCAGGCGAGGAGCGCCTGGCGATCAAGAGTTCATCGTCAAGACCACTCAGGAGCTTCAGGAAGCAAGGGCAATACGCGGCGACCGCCGCCCACCTGGTGTAGCTCCCCACCCGGGCGAGGGTGGTGAGCTGCGCGTCTGCATCGACATCCCAGGGCTCAACAGGGCTGCATCTCAGGAGCGCTTCTGGCCTTTGTGTGCTGGCCGGTGTGAGGGTCCACCTCACAGCTACGTGCGCATGCTGTTCAGCCTGCCGAGCGTAGCAGCCGCCTTCCAGCACAATCTACGGAGCATCTTGGCGACCCAGGAAGCTAGGCATCACGCGGTCCTAGTGGAGATGGAGACGGTCCTCAGGAGGCCGCCTGAGACCCTAGAGCCTCCCGAGGCTCAGGGTCTCGACGACTCGTGAGGAGCGACTTCTTTAGCGCACCTTCAGCTACCCCAACGCTCCTTCGACAACAGAACCAGGTGACATTTTCCAAGTTCATTCAGCTGGGAGCGCCCCTCGGGTTGCATTATTCCTAGGTTGCATGGGCCTGTCCCTGCGGCATGTATCCTCTTGCATATTTAGTTTACCCTGCTGGGGGCGCCCCTCGGGCTGCATCTTCCCCAGGCCGCTCGGGTCCGACCCAGTGGCATGTATCGTCCTTGCATTTACCTAAGCTAGTTTGCTCTCCATGCATGGGTGTCTTATGGTCACTACCTGCTTGATTGTCGCCCATCTCGGGAGCCGCGCGCCGATCGTCTTTCTTCAGGACCCTTCACATAAGAAGGCTAGGCACGACGTCTGTGCTCGGGTCCATCCCTGCAGCGTTGATAAATCCAACGGTTGAGCTCTGTCTGGCGGGCCGGTCCTGTTCACGTCACCTCCTGGGGTCGTTGGTGCTTGGCCTTCTCGTGCGATAACCTCAGGAGATTTGATCGATGCAGGTTGTCTAACCATCTCGCAAGACCATCGTAGTCAACAAGAACCAAGACCAGGCGCAACCCGCCTTGAGGTAGGGCCTTGTGAGTCCCGCGCTGGCTCACGAGTGCCCAGACACACCTCGCCTAGCCCTGTTGTGCAAGCCACGTGTCAGGGCGGGGCTGTACATGCCCGAGGGGCTCCACTCAGAGGGCACCCTCATCCACGCACCAGTGGAAGCACCATGCTCCGCGCTGGCAGTCGACACTGCTGAGGAGCGGCTATGCCCGTGCAAGTACGAAAGCGCTATGCTCCGCGCTAGTGATAAACAACTAAAGGCAGCCTCACGGCCGTATCAACCTCAGGGAGCCTCCGAGCTCAGTGTCTGGCCTCATCGCAACACCTCCCCTTGGGAGAGTCGCACGAGGGGCTGGGCACGGGGGTTGCGCTCGGGTCACGCCCAAGCGTACGCCACCCTGCCAGGTCCCTCGGACCTGGTCGTCGCGCGCCCTCCCAAGCGGAGCCAAGGTATGAAGGTCATTTGAACGTCAAGGGGGACTCCTGAGCATCGTGAATCGGGAGCCTAACTGACCACATAGCCCCTCACTCCTTGGTCCGTCCTGGTGATCCGGACGTCCCAATGGCGGCTGAGGTATGCGTGGGGTCGGGCCCTGCCGACGTAGAACACTAGGCCTATTCCCAGATCTCCTCTCTATAAGCTGTTTGCGCGTCAAGGGGGACTCCCGAGCATCGTGACTCAGGAGCCTAACTGACCACGTAGCCCCTCACTCCTTTGGTCCGTCCTGGTGATCCAGACGGCCCAATGGCGGCTGAGGTATGCACGGGGTCGGGCCCTGCCGACGTAGAACGTAAAGAGAATGGGAAGGAAATCGCAAAACCTCAACCAAATATTACAATACATATTGTTCTTCTGAATACCAAACACAAGTTTAAATGCCTCCACGAGGCATGGTGCATATCACAGGAGCTAAATAGGAAAGGAGCCTCTAGCAGGTCACCTCGTCATCCCTGGACGTCGCCGTCGCCCGTAAGGGACGCTTCTCCCGTAGCGACGCGGCCCTCACCTGCACCGCCCGTCGGAGTTGCAGGATCAGCAGCACCGCCAGTTGAGGGCGCGAGATCGAAGGTGCGGAACCTCTTCAGCAGGGCCTCCACATGACCCTTCACGGCTTCAGCAGGAGCCGCGCAGTGCTCGGCGTCCACATGCTCCAGCAGCTCGTCGAGGTGGGCGGCAGGATCGCGAAGATGGAGGTGACTGAAGACGTGCGTCAGCGTGGCTGAGGAAAGGATGCGGGCTTTTGCCTCTGCCACAGGGCCAATACCACTCACGACTTCCTCAAGCGCCCCGACCAGATAAGGAAGCAGCTGGGTGGGGCCTCGTCTTCGGTGGCCAGCGGCTCCTCCAAGCCCTTCTCATAGAGTGACCTCAGCGCCGCGCGAGACCTCTCCTCAAGGAGCTTGAAGGCCATGCAGTCTTCGGCCAGGACCTGTGCCTTGGCCTCCAGCTCGGCCTTTTCTTCCTCCACCTTCTGCTCCAGCTTCTTCAACCGGGCGCGCTCCGCAGCCTGCGCCTCCGCCAACTGCCTCAGCTTGGCGTCGCGACCCCTGACGGCGTCCTCCTGGGCCTTCATCTTCTCCTCCTCCACCCTACGGCCCCGAGCTTCGTCCGCACGCTCGCTGCGCATGGTCTTCAGTTCGGCCTCCAGCAGCTGCCAACGATCTTGGGCGGCTCCGGCATCTTTCAGCGCCGCCTCGCGGGCAGCCGTAGCTTGGGTGGCGGCCTGCTTGTCCCTCTCGGAGTCTGCAGCAGCCTGGCTCAGTGCCGCCTGGACGGCCACGTCGGAACGGAGCCAGCCAGGGATTAGCTCCAGGCGCTCGGCCGCCAGGCGACGGTCGATGCCTTGAAGATCCTTCCATAGCAAGGTCAGTGTAGAAAGAGCGCGCTCCAGGATGTTGGGGGAGGCAGAAGGATCCAAGGTCAGCGGAGCGGCGGAAGAAGGAAGAGGCATCATCGTCATGATGGCTTGGGAGGCTGAGGGCTCCTGAGCTTTGGGGACCTCAACAGCCGAGCCAGACGCCGGCGCCTTTGGTGCCAGCGGGGCCATGGGGCCGGGGAAGCACGAGCACCGCCACCATCCTTCCCTGCAGGCGCAAGGGCTCTAGGCGCAGAGGAGGGGGCAGCAGGCAAGTTGGAAGCAGCTTCAGGCAGCGACAAAATAGGGGCATCATCTCGGAAGACCACCGCCGACCTCCCTCTCGTCGGGATCTCGACCGACGACTTCCTCCGAGGACTAACCCTGGACCTCGAGGAGCCCGCTACAGTACGCAGCTCCTCCCCTTCCAGGAGGGCGTCGGCCTCGTCATCATCATCAGGCAGGGTGCGGAGGATGTCGGCCTTGTGTAAGGGGGAGGTCTCCCCCGCCCCTTCGTGGGTCGCGCTTCTCCTCTTCATCTTCTTCCTCCTCACCCTCCTCAAGAGACTCGCCGGACGACACGACCGTCGGAGTTGTCGCCACCAGGATGTCTGTGGGCGCAGGCGGCACGAGCCCACACTCGTCGGAGGCAGGCAGAGCGGCGACAACCTCTGCCCCATCCGGGCAGCGGTACAAGGGAACAAGGCCATCAGGCGGGTACCCTTGGTCATCCCCGACCAAGGAACGAAGAGTCAAGCGCAATTCCTCGTCGGAAAGAGGCTCCGGGCGCGGGCGGAGGTCGTCCCCTTTGTCTCCAAGCTTCCACAGTGGGCGCGGGCGCGACTGGAGGGGAGCCACGCGTTGTGCCATGAATTCTTGGGCAATCATGGCCCCCGTCAGCTTTGCCATTCTTGAATCGCCGGGCTTCACTACAAAAAAAGACACATCCGTGACTTTTTGGGCTGAACGAATTTTTTTCTGTCATACATATGACACTTCTATGACGATAATTGTGAAAAAACCTGGTATCATCATAGATGTGGTGGGCTCCTACTTCTATGACAAAAAATCATGACCGAAAAATGGGATTTTCGTCCTGGGCGGGCCGGAGACGCAACTGCATGACATTCTTTGGGCCGTCCATGACGGAAAAAACCGTGGTAGAAGCGAGGGGGAGGAAAATTTCGGGGAGTTCCCAGTTACGGTGGGAGGTCGGGGGCCGAGCGATGCGCGCTTCTCTCGTACACGTACGCGCGTGTTTGCGAGGCGTTGGCTCTAACTGAACCCGAGCGAGGCGTTGGGTTCTAACTGAACCCGAGCGATTGTACTGCAGGCTACACATTACTGAACCCGAGCGATCGATCGATGGCTGTTAACTGAACCCGATCGAGCGATTCCTTCGCTACTGCTGCTAACTAAAGCCGATCGATGCTGCCTCTAGATGAACAGTGAGTGTTGTGGGGGGGGGGTTGGATGAACAGTTCCCGGTGGGGGTGGATGAACAGGACCCCGTGGTGTTGCCTCTGGATGAACAGGACCCCGATCGATCGAGCCAGTTGGGGCTGGATGAACAGGACCCCGTGGAGGGCTAGATGAACAGGACCACCCCGTGGAGGGCAGGATGAATAGTAGACAGTGGAGGGCAGGATGAACAGTAGCCCGTGGAGGGGTGGTTGAACAGGAGCCCGTGGAGAGGGCTGGTTGAACAGTAGCCGGTGGAGTAGCGCGCGATGGAGGCTGGATGAACAGGAGCTCGTGGATGAACAGTCGCAGGTGGAGGCTGGAGGAGGTCGACGGTGGATGAACAGTATCTCGTGGAGGCTGGAGGGGGTCGACCGTGGAGATGAACAGTATCCCGTGGAGTCCCGTTTTGCGGTACGCCACACCCCTCCCGATGAACAGGACCCCCATTTCGACCGTAGCGCTCCAACACAAGTCGGTTTCGCGGTATGCCACACCCCTCCCGATCAACAGGACCCCCGTTTCGACCGTAGGAGGTCCGTTTCCTCCGTTTTGCGGTACGCCAGACCCTCTTGATGAACAGGATCCCGTTTCGAACGTGGCCGGTCAGACACAAGGCCGTTTCCTCCGTTCTGCGGTACGCCAGGCCTCGTTTGCATCGCCTGTTCCGTCCAAGCCCTCCCGATGAACACGACGCATTCTGTTGCCTCCCCATGAACACGACGCATTCCGTTGTCTCCCCATGAACACGACGCATTCCGTTGCCTCCCCATGAACACGACGACTATGCTGTTTCTCCGTTCCGACCCAGCCATGTACACGAGCCCTGGCCGTACGTATGCGCGAGTAGGCGTTCGAGACCCCGCCCCTATGTACACATACATGGCCATATTTTCTTTCTTGCACCCTGGCCGCTGTACGTACGTGTACATGCTACGTGAACGCCTCTACTACGACACGTGTGCGCCTCTACATCGACCAGTATATATGTACGTACACGTTCGCGACCAGAATGACAACGCTACGTACGCTTCGACCAGGTGGGTCCCGACTGTCAAGCACTTCCTTGCGTGCGAAGATGTAGCTGGTGGGTCCCAGCAATCAGGGGCAAACATTTTTTTCGTGAAATACGGTGGCCCGTCCGGTGGGTCCCCGCTGTCAGGTGGAGAAATAATTATTTTGCGCGTAATAAGGAGGCACTTCCTTGCTGCGGCCGTGGACCCAGCTGTCAGCGTCTCCACGCACAGTACTCTTTCGATGGAAGTCGGTCGTTGACCACATTGACCACGCCGCGCCGAGAGCACCACGGCGGTGGACGACGGCGAGGCCTAGGAAGGGGACGACGCGGAGCCGGGGAAGATGCGACAGTGCAAGCCCGCGCGGAGAGGAGTACGAGGGTTCACTGGTTCAGCTGCGGTGTGAGGCTGCCATCGCCGCAGGGCCTGGTCAGCGGTGGGAATAGTAGGGGGCGGTGAGGCCTCCGCGGCAGCACAGCCGGCCACGGGAGGCAGGAGCATGCGGCACGACCGGCGCTGCTTTGGGCGGCTGGAGCAAGAAGACCAGAGGTTGAAGAAGCACTACGGCCGTTGGATGTACATCGTACGGTCACTAGAGCTAGAATCGTTCATATTGACTAAGTTGACAAAGCCCTTCGGCCTCGTCAACTTAGTAGGCCCACAAGTCAGCCTCCCACCAAGGTGGGTCCCAGCTAGCCGGGGGAGTATTCATTTTTTTGTGCGTAATAAGGAGGCACTTCCGGTGGGTCCGAGCTGACAGCGGGGGGAACGTTTTTTTCACGAAATACGGTGGCCCGTCCAATGGGTCCCAGCAGTCAAGGGGAAACGATTTTTTTCGCAAAATACTGGTGGCCGTCTGGTGGGTCCCCGCTGTCAGGTGGAGGAATAATTATTTTCCGTGTAATAAGGAGGCACTTCCTTGCGGCTGCCGTGGACCAAGCTGTCAGCCTCTCCACGTACAGTACTCTTCCGATGGAGGTCGGTCGTTGACCACATTGACCACACCGCGCCGAGAGCACCACGGCGGTGGACGGCGGCGAGGCATAGGAAGGGGACGACGCGGAGCCGGGGAAGACGCGTCAGTGGATGCCCACGCGGATAGGAGTACGGGCGTTCACCGGTTCGGCTGCGGTGTGAGGCTGCCGTCGCCGCAGAATAACAGGGGGTGTGGGTGAGTAGAGGGATGCCCTGACCAGCGGTGGGAGTAGTAGGGGGTGCTGAGGCCTACGCGGCAGCACAACTGGCCACGGGAGGCGGGAGTAGGCGGTCCTGCCGGCACTGCTTTGGCGGCTGGAGCAAGAAGATCAGAGATTGAAGAAACACGACGGCCGTTGGATTAACATCCAACGGTTACGTCTGCTAGAATCGTTTGTTGACGTATATAATAACTAAAAAAATCTTGCATGCGCGTCAACTAAACAGGCCCACAAGTCAGACCACCCCCTCTTTTTTTAATAATTTATATAGAGCTCATGACAACTTCTTATGCAATTTATTGCAGTCTTTTTTTGGTTGGCCAGGGCCAATTTCGCATTGTTCTATGGGTTCCAAACTATTTTTAATACCGAAATGTCTAGCCAAATTTAAAGTACTTTGAAGATATATTTAAATTAGGTTAATGCCCAGTGAAATAGGAATCTGAAAATGTAATAAAATTCAGAAATTATAAAGTAATTGCCAATTTGTCATCTGTTTTTATATTTACAACCCATTTCATATTACTTTCAAGTTTTGCAGGCGTCTTGAAAGAGTTGCAGCCCATCAGGGCGTAGAAAAATAAGTAGGCCTGGATTGGGTATTCTTCAGAAAAAATAAACTGGGCTCATTTCAACAAAGAAAAAATAGTTGGGCTGGTCACATGGTGAACATAATATATAAGCCTGGGCTAGACGGGCCACAACCCAGTTCAAACCCTGCTCCGTCTCAACAATACCAAACAAAAAAAATACTACTCGAGTAGCTACATCCCAGGTGTCAGCCGATCTTGTGCTGTTCTCTTGTCTATTGACTATATACGCTCACAATGTCGTGGGTCCCAGATGTCAGGAAAACACTAGGAGGAAGCATTTTATTATTCCATACGCTGACGTGGTGGGCCCCTACTATCATCCTCTCCACGTACTTCTGCCGATTCCTATTGTTTGTTGACCATGTTGACAACGCGAGAGGGCGGCACCACGGCGAGCGCACCAAAGCGCGCGGAGGACGTCGGCGTTAACTATTTAGGAGACGGTGGGGCGGCGATGCGTGCGCTGAGGCGCAGCCAGCCGTGGGAGGCGGAAGCAGGCGGCCCCGCTGGCGCTGGTTTGGTTTTGGCGGCTGGAGGAAGACAGGACTGAAGAAACACGACAGATTGTAAAAGCAGCAGGAGTACTTAACAACCTTAACTGAAACCAGCAGGGGCACTTAACAACCAAAGCTGAAAGCGGTATGAGTACTTATACAGGTTCAACCATACAAAGCACGCCTCGAACAGTGCTACTTTGCCTACAGTTAACCAAGGGTGAGGCCACCAAGCCCCTGGACAAGGCCCAGGCGCCACCCCGCGCATCCACAACCTTCTGAAAGCGGCTTCATCTCGCAACGTGGTCAATAAACATGATATTCGCTTTAGAGCCATGGAAAGGCATGAACATAATCTTCTGTCCTATTCTCCAAGATGGACGGGCCTTCATTATTTGAGACCACCCATGAACAAGTATCTTTTCACCTCCAAGGGGAATTGAGTAGGTCGACATAAACATCATCTTGTGACCAAGCGCAAGTCTGACCCGACCATGGTCAGGCATCTGTATAGGAACAATAGAACTCGGCGGTTCCTATTTCAAGAAGATCACAGCTGTAAAACTGTGTATAAGCAATAGTTTATGAACAACATATATAACAGAAAACAGCTCGTGCCATAAGTTTCTCGACACAGTTGGACCTGTTCAACGGGTGCAGCAGTGGCACACATATCCCATGTGGCCTTCCACCATTGAAACGCCCCACAAGGACCTCAAGACGATCAATAAAGTGTAGGAACTTGTGGATGTCGATCCAGTCAACTTCAGTGCCATTAGTAACAACCGAGTTATTACAGAGTAACAAACGAGCAGACTGCTTAACTCTGAAAAAACCTACACGTGCCACCAATTATAAGAAAATATTAGTTAGAAGTAGCATCTTCGTGAGAGATTCGTTGCTACTTCTAAAGTTAAATTGTGATTAGTTAGACAGAATAGGTGGATTAAGAAGTAATTGAGGCAACAAGCAAGAACCAGATACAAAACTAACACGGATGAACAATTGGAACGACGTCGGGGTGGAAGATCGCAGTGAAGATGATACCAGGTTCTGCTATTTCCATCAACATTCGTGCACCAACTTTCAGTCCGTAACACTTGAGAAAGTTTATCCAAGTTCGGCCATAAAAAAGCAGCGATCTTCTTGGTTCATGAACCCAACTCGGAACTTATATCCATGGCTTGTCTTCACCGTGACCATTAAACTAGTGTATTCAGTTATGGCAAGGCCGAGCATCTTGAGTACATGTGTTCTGGCAGAGCAAATAATACAATGCAGGAAAAATAATATGAGAACACAACATGTTCAAAAAAAACCCACCCTCCCGGATAGAAAAGAGGATTCTAGGAACATACTGTGCGCGTTTCAAAATGTTGTGTTAGGATGAGAAGGAACAAGTGTGGCGTCTCGCCGATGGCGCAGAAACCTGTAGGGTACTCGCACTTCGGGCACTGCAAATGAAACACACTATATTCAGTAGGAAGAAAAATGCATCAACGGTGGCGGCTGCCATCCTAGGATTACCTGTGACCAGGGGACTTGAGTTTATCGGGGATGGATGAAGAATTCGTACCTGGTTCTCCATGAGAAAACCCTATGCAATCGCCGAGATGGGGTTTTCTCTGAACAAGCAGACGAGGGAGAAGGGGATTCAGGCCCAGTGAAATATTGCCGCTTCGTCCGTCCAGCTTACTGCTAAAGCTGTAAAGGGGGGGTTGTGATTTGACGGCTCATTGGGCATTACTGCGGTGCTACGACCGGGGTGTGTCTACCGTGAAGTTGTGCACTCTAATTTGTGCATATGGCACGTGGACACCATTGCCGATTGCCCCACATATCAGCGAAAGGAAGTAGAAAGACAGGAGTAACTAGTTACACATAAATATATTTTTTGACAGAGAGATACCCCCTCTGTAAAGAAATATACAAATCTTTTATATCACAGGCTCACCTTGTCGAGAAATATACTCCCTCTGCAACGCACGGGCATTATGGGGGTTCAGCTGAGAATATAATACTCAGATTTTTTTGAGGGATAAAATCTGCTTTATTAAAGATTAACAGTCATAGATATACAAATAATTTCGGGGGTTCCTGTGAGCCAAAGATGGCGTCCACAGGGCAAAGAAGTAGCAGCTTTTGCGAGCACATGCGCTTCAACATTACACTCGCGTTTTTCATGTATGATCTCCATGGTTTGGAACATATTCTTCTTCATCTTGATCTCGTCCATAATAACTTTACTGGGCCCAAGTATGCCTCTCCGATATGCTTGACTGTTGCTGAACAATCGGTGCTAATCTGAACTTGTTGCAGGTTTAAGTCAAGAGCCAGAGATAGCCCCTCGCAACATGCCATTGCCTCTAGGATCTCTGGATCAGTAACACTTTCGCACACCAGTGCCGATGCTCCAAGGAAGAAGCCTGTATGATCCCGGCTCGCAACTGCTAGGGCTTCTGTCGTGGAGTTGACACGACAGATGTCCTAGAGCAAGGACTTAGTCGTAGGGCCATCGCACTAGGAAGCTTAAAGGGGTTAATCGGGAGAAGGGACACACGAGAGAGTTTTTATACTAGTTCGGCCCATTACGATGAAGGTAAAAGCCTACGCTTAGTTGGGATTGGTATTGTTGAAGTTTCGATCTCCAAGGGGCTACTCGCCGGCTTGGTTATCGATTTGGTTGTTTCTTTCCTAAGCCGCCACTGGGTCGTCCCCTTATATACATGGGTTGACGCCTGGCGGCCTATGGAGTCCCGGCCGGCTCATAATCATGTCCGGCTCAGTGACTTCCTTTACATGCCTTTCTTTAAAAGTCTTTCCTTACATAGGATGGTTTACAATATCGGGCCTTAAGCCGGCCCCAGGCCTTTGGGCCTTCTATATGTTTTAATAAACTATCATCTTGAATGTATATTGGGCTTCTTATGTAACCCGCCATTAGGGTTGACCCGGCCCCTCCTGGGCGGGTCATACTGGTAGTAATATCCCCAACATTAGGCCCCAGGTTGACTTTGAACTTTGTTCTTTGTCAATCTTCAATACTTAGATGAAATCCATCTTCTATCTGAAAAACTCTGTAACCCGCTGTGACGTCATCTTTTGAAAACACAAAAAACTTTCATGACGTCATCTTCCAACGGATCTTTTATCTTTAATGCTTCCCGAGAATCAAGGTGGCTATATAGCTGGATAACCATTATTTGGTTCTCCCTTGATTTTCACGCCCGTCTATTTGCATCTGCCCTTATAAATAGGCATGCGGCCGGTTTTTCTCATTCTCCCCTCTTCTTCATCTTCTTCCTCTCGCCATCTCCGCTACTGCTCGAGCTCCACCTCCACCGCAACGCTCATCGTTGTCCTCGAGCCTGGCCGCTACATCACCCTGAACTGTTTAGATAAACGGCGACGACCCTCCATAGCGAATCCGCATCCGTAAGTCTTATCTTCTCAAACTTTTTAGATCTGCATTAGGGCTTGCGAGTTCATCGGTGTTCTTCACCGTTCTTCATGAACCTTCTTAGTAGTTCTTCCTCCGCAGCCTCTCTTGATCCAAAGAGGAGATATAACTCGCGCGGTAGTTGTTTTGCGTCCATTTTTGATAGCAGTAGATCCCTTTTTCCTGTATAGATGCTTCGTTATAGCCGACGAACCCATATGTACTAGTTTTTTAGGTCTAGAATATTTTTCTTTTCAGAACGGCCATTTGATCCAAAATAATAATGACAACTTGGTAAAACTTGTTTATGCCAACACTTAGCTGAATCTGCTTTCTGAAAAAATTTGTAGTCATGGCGGCTTACTGCTCCGGCTTTCTTTTCCTTATATGTCATTAGCCCTTAGTTAAGCCACCATTAGTTGTTTTACATCTTCAGCCTTTAACTGTTATCCTGACCGTAAACTGAACCGGCATGTTGTTATTTCTTTTTTAGTTCCTTGCACATCATGCCATCAAAGACACCCACCATCTGTAATTGGGTCCCCTCAACCATAACTGAGGATCGTTTAAAAGAGTTCTTCCTCATTGGGTTTCTGCCCTCAAAAAGCATCATGTCTTATCGTGCTCCTGACCTGGAAGAAGAACGACCCAATCCGAAAGACGGCGAAGTGATCTTCTTTACTGACCACATGAACCGTGGCTTCTCACCGCCCGGTTCAAAGTTTTTCAGAGAAGTTCTTCACTTTTTCAAACTCCATCCTCAGGATATTGGGCCCAATTCCATATCCAATATTTGTAACTTCCAAGTGCTCTGTGAGGTATATCTTCAGCAAGAGCCGACAGTGGAGCTATTTAGAGAATACTTCTATCTGAACCGGCAGACCGAGTGCACCAACGGCCTTAGCTTAGAGCTTGGAGGCATCTCAATTCAGCGCCGGCAGGGTGCTGTCTTCCCTCTCATAGTTTTACCAAGTCACCCAAAGGACTGGAACCAAACTTGGTTTTACTGTCAGGACATCTCACCCGCCAACGAGAAGCCACTGCTGGGTTACCGCCCCGATCGTCTTGACTCCAAGTTCGCACTGCCAGATAAACTTACCATTGCTGAACGCAAGAAGCTGCTTCCATCTATCAGAAGAATCAACGGTTTGTTGGGGAACAGTTTAACCGGAGTCGATCTAACCCGCTGCTGGATCTCATGGCGGATTATTCCATTAAGCCATCGTTCAAAATTGATGTATGAATATGGTGGAGACCCGGACGACTCTCTCCGTCATACCCTGGTTCAACTAACCGAGGAGGACATTGTCTCAATGTCAAACCTTCTGGTGAATGCGAAGTATGAAGATTGCAGTGTTGTTGGGTTAAATCCCTTCTGTAAACTTAATTCGGTACCAGAAGTAAGGATATTCTGATCTTTTTTCCTTTGTATTTTGTCCAGCCGTATTGTTTATCACTGATCCTTCCTCTTGTCTTTGTAGGCCAACTCTGACTTTTGGAAAGTGAAATATGATCACGAAGCTGCCAAGAAGGCGAAACTCACCGCCATGAACGCCAAGAAATCGACCCGGAGATCGAAGAAGAAAAAGAAGACCACTGCTGAAGATTTAATGAAACTTGATGACACGTCTGACTCGGAGGTAGCCCTTGATTCCCTTGGCCAATTTTTTAACAATCTTATTGACACTGATCCTTACCTGGATGACACTGGGGCCAGTCAGGCCGGGGAAGCAGAGGTAACTATCATTTCCTCCGACTCAGAGCCCTTACCAAGACACAAAGTTCAATGAGTGATCCGTAAAATAAGGTTTTCTAACCCCTTAGCTCACTTGGATCCCAACTTTCATTTGAAAAAGCAGCAACATGAAAGCCGCCGTGAAGCTGGGATTGAAGATGAATCGACTGTCGTCCTTCAACAGACCCCTCGGAAATGCCCGAATGAGGTTTACTTATTACTGTCTTTAACTCATTTTAATGAATCCTGCTCCTTGTATTTCTTTTAACTCTTTACTTTTATCCTTTCAGGAGGTGTCTCGTTCTTCAGGCGACTCATCACAAACACAATTTCCGGCTTTCAAGACTGCTCCTGGGTAATCAGAAGTCCCCCTTTCTTCCGGGTTGCTCAATTGTATCTTTATGCTGACAATCCTGCAATATTTTTCCTTAGTGGCCAGGCTAAATCCAAGAAGACGAAGGCGGCTAAACCAGCAGAAGACCCACCAGTGCTAGCATCTGAACCGGCTAGGCCGCCTTCTCCATTGGCTAACACTCCAGAACACCCGACTATTGACAATGAGGCAAACCCTCCTGAGCCGACTTTTGACAAAGCCATTATGAATCCTTCTACAGATGGACCATCAAGCTCAACCAACCCGCCGTCTCCACCTGCTTAAGATGTTCAAATTACTGGGAGCCGCTTTATCGAGTCGAGGAACCCAACGGTGCTGGCTCGATGCACAGCAAAGCAAGAAGCATTGGAGAGGCAGAAGGTTCGCTTTGATGTTGCCAACTATGACCGTCTCAATGCTAGTGATATCTTATCCGGCTATCTCAGTCATGTACACTCCAGTCGTGAGTCTGAGATCGAGATGGTCAAGCAGCTTCAGTTGAAGTATGAGGTACGTTGTTTCCGGTTTACTATTATGCCTTCAGCCCCCAAGTCTTCAGATTACAAGAGAAACGGAATAACCTGTAGACTTAAAATATAGGCCGAGACTTTTACCTCTGAATCTTTGCCTGATATTGATAGAACAAAACTTCACCTATAGTCCCCAAGGACCGGTTTATTTTGATCATTAATGAGTCGGTACTTTAGAATTTAAAACCATCTTCAAAGTACTTAACACTCCGGTTTAACCTTGATAAACTTGCTGAACTGTGTACATTAGCCCCCAAGTGCCAAGTGCTATTACTTTGTAAGGGACTTGGGACTTTAAATATTTTTGTAGAGTCGTAAAAATTTGATTTGGCATACATTAGCCCCCAAGTTTCAAGTGGTTTATTCGTAAAGTACTTGAGACTTGAATCTTGAATTTGGATATTTGAATTTGAAACCAAGTCTTGACTTATCTGAACGTTTCACAGAATGCCTTGTCTGAATTGAACTCTCAATTGACTGACACAAAGACCCGGCTAGCGAGTCAGGAGTCAGAAATCAAATCTTCCACCTCCAAACTGCAAATAAGCCTTTCTGCAACGGAAAATTTGAAGACCAGCTTTGCTGCCAAGGAGAAGACTTGGGAAAATGAGAAAACACTTCTGACCCGATGAGCTGAGACAGCCGAAACAGCTCTGAAGGAAATTTCAATAGAGCTGAACGGTTTAAAGGGCCGGGTGTCTCAGATGGTCACTGCTATCTTTTGTAAGCTGCCCGATTTGACCTTTCGTATATTTTTTGCCAAACCGGAGTATAATCCGCCAACTGACTCTGTTAAAAATATATGCAGGTCTGCGAAGTAAGAATCTGAGCCAAGACCCGTTGATTAAGCTGAAGGCAGTATACACTTTAGTTGAACAATTGTATATCGGCGCACAACGAGCTTTGGCTGCCATCTCTCCTGCTAATCAAGGACCTAACCGGTTCAGTGACGTCCTGAAGAAGCTGTCCATCCTTCCCGCCAGGTTCCAAGAAGTAAAACGCTCCTGTGCGCGAGCCGGAGCTTTGAATGCCCTAAGCCGCTCCAAGGCTTGGGTGCCAGACCTAGACCCGGCGGACGTGGCAAGGGGCTATCCTACCGTGAAGGAGGACGGGTCTCCTTTTGATGAGGATGACTTCATAGCCTGCGTCCGTGAAGTTCGGCCTCAGGCGACTAGTCTTGGAGATGACACCAATGTGGACAAGTACCAGCCGGGTTTTGATAGTGAGAATAAGAAGATGGCCCCTCCCTCATATAAAGTAACAGACTTGATCCCACCAGTGAGAGAAGATACATTTGCCCCGGAGGTTGACCCGGTCGGCCTGATTGACGACGAAGCCGAATTTGTCGCCATGAACGGATTTGATTGGTCAAAACCCAACTTCCAGCAGACTCAAGATGGTGAACCGGTGAGGGAGGGACAATGATCATCTTCATGGGCTTATAAAGCCTTGTAATAGCATAGCTGCTAAAACACCGCATGTTTGCTTGTGCCATCGCGCATAAAATACTTATATGTGGATCTGTGTTTCAGATGCCAATGTTTAATGCTTGCTTATGCATCGCTTAATGCTTATCTCTGCAATGTTTGAACTCTGTTCCTGTAAATACAAAGAAAAGACTGGCATGGTGGTTTAGAACCAAACGGGTTTAAACACCTAATGTAGAGCCAATATATTTATCTCGATAAAAACAGAGACAAATATAAATTCGAACTTTTTTAGTTAACACAGCAGGTAAGCGTGTATAAGTAATGATCATACCTGATCCCTTTTGATCCTTAGATCGCCGGTTTAAATAAGCCGGGTGATTGAAGTTGATAACTCAATATTTATGAAAAGCTAATGCTTCTTTAATACTTAATGATCATTAGCTCATACCTTTTGATCCTTGAACCACTGGATTGAATGACCCGGGCAGCTGTGTTGTCCAATAATTGAGCCGGTGAAGAAGACCAGGCTAATTTATTTGTAATATTGAAACAACAACAAACTAAAAGGCAAGCAATAAATAACAAGCATAATTTTAATCTTGTACTCAAAAGGTTGGGGGTTTCTGATTCGAATACGACCAGTAAACCGGACCAAAGGGGTTAAGCTAAGGTTCGAATACGAATGCTTCTTTAATACTTAATGATCATTAGCTCATACCTTTTGATCCTTGAACCACTGGATTGAATGACCCGGGCAGCTGTGTTGTCCAATAATTGAGCCGGTGAAGAAGACCAGGCTAATTTATTTGTAATATTGAAACAACAACAAACTAAAAGGCAAGCAATAAATAACAAGCATAATTTTAATCTTGTACTCAAAAGGTTGGGGGTTTCTGATTCGAATACGACCAGTAAACCGGACCAAAGGGGTTAAGCTAAGGTTCGAATACGACCATATAGCCCCCAGTGGCTTTGGCGTTGTGCCGATCAAGAGGGTACCGACAACTATGTTCTCTTTGGTTCGAATACGACCTATGTTTGAACAGGAAGCCCCCAAATGACCTTGAGAGGTTTTTAACGACCCTGATTCGAATATGATCCAAGTCGGACTCAAAGGGGTTAAGCTATGATTCGGATACGATCAAGAAGCCCCCAGTGAGTTTTGGCCTTGAGCCGATCAAGAGGGTTACGACAGCTATGTTCTCTTTGGTTCGAATACGACCTATGTTTGAATAGGAAGCCCCCAAGTGACCATGAGATTTGCAGCTAGATTCGGATACAATCATAAGCTGGACCAAAAAGGTTAAACTTGATTCAAATATGATCAGCTCCTTAATAGTCATTTGTAAATAAGAAATAATAAAGATGCATAGTCTGTGAAAAGAAAAGAGACCGATGGTCTTACTTTATTGCTTATCATAGTATATACAACGTGAACGTATGTACATGATGAGAGCCGGTAGCTCAGGTGTAATATGGCCGAAGTTGAGCAATGTTCCATGGCCGGCGGGTCTCCTCTTCCGACTTACGTGAGTCTGCATGCTCTCGAACGTCAGTGAGGTAGTATGACCCATTGTTTAAATTTTTACTGACCACAAAGGGCCCTTCCCAAGGTGGGGATAACTTGTGTGCATCTGAAAGATCCTGGATGAGCTGGAGCACCAAGTCGCCTTCCTGAAAAGTCCTAGACTTAACCCGACGGCTGTGATAACGACGCAGGTCCTGTTGATAAATTGCTGACCGGGCCGCTGCTAAGTCTCTTTCTTCATCCAACAAGTCAAGTGCATCCTGTCTGGCTTGTTCATTATTAGCTTCAACATAAGCCGCCACACGGGGCGAGTCATGACGGATGTCACTAGGCAATACTGCTTCTGCTCCATAAACCATGAAGAAAGGTGTGTAACCCATAGACCTATTGGGCGTAGTATTGATACTCCATAATACCGAGGGTAATTCCTCTACCCAACAACCCGACGTTCATTGTAAAGGAACCATAAGCCGGGGTAGCCCTTTCAAAATTTCCTGATTGGCTCTCTCAGCTTGACCATTGGATTGAGGGTGAGCTACAGAAGAAACATCAAGCCAGATGTGTTCTCGTTGACAAAATTCCTCCATAGCTCCTTGGGACAGATTAGTGCCATTGTCAGTGATAATACTGTGTGGAAACCCGAAACGGAAAATCACTTTTTTCATGAACTGAACCGCCGTGGCTACATCACATTTACTCACAGGCTCCGCCTCAACCCACTTGGTGAATTTATCAACTGCCACCAGGAGATGTGTCTTTTTATCCCTAGACCTTTTGAAAGGTCCCACCATGTCAAGTCCCCAGACCGCAAACGGCCAAGTGATTGGAATCATCCGGCGCTCTTGAGCCGACACATGCACTCGTCATGCAAATTTTTGACATCCATCACATCTACTGACCAGATCTTCTGCATCAGCGTGAGCCGTCAACCAGTAAAAACCGTGATGAAACGCCTTGGCCACTAAAGATTTTGACCCGGCATGATGACCACAATCGCCTTCATGGATCTCACGAAGGATTTCTTGGCCTTCTTCGGGGGAAACACACCGCTGAAATGCTCCGGAAACACTGCGATGGTATAACTCTCCGTCCGAAATCGTCATAGAATTAGATCGCCGGGTTATCTGTCGAGCCAGGGTCTCATCCGCTGGCAACTCTCCCCGGGTCATGTAAGCCAAGAACGGCACCATCCAATCTGGGATGACATGAAGAGCCGCTACCAACTGCGCCTCCTGGTCAGGAACAGCTAAATCTTCTTCTGTGGGCAACTTGACAGAGGGGTTATGCAAAACATCCAAAAAGGTGTTAGGTGGCACCGGCTTACGCTGAGACCCCAGCCGGCTTAAAGCATCAGCTGCTTCGTTCTTTCGACGTTCAATGTGTTCCACCTGATAACCTTTAAAATATCCTGCAATGGCATCAACCTCTTGGCGATAAGCCGCCATGAGAGGGTCCTTGGAATCCCACTTGCCAGATACCTTTTGAGCCACTAGATCCGAGTCACCAAGACATCTGACCCGGCTCAAGCTCATCTCTTTTGCCACTCTAAGACCATGGAGCAAGGCTTCATACTCTGCTGCGTTGTTAGTGCAAGGAAACATCAACCATAACACATAACAAAATTTGTCACCTCGTGGGGAAGTTAGCACGACTCCAGTCCCCGAGCCTTCCAATTGCCTGGATCCATCAAAATGAATAGTCCAATACGTGTTGTCTGGCTTCTCTTCTGGCATCTACATCTCTGTCCAGTCATTGATGAAGTCAACCAGGGATTGAGACTTAATTGCAGTACGTGGAACATACTTCAACCCATGAGACCCAAGCTCAATTGCCCACTAGGCGACTCGCCCCGTGGCTTCTCTGTTTTGAATAATATCTCCTAAAGGAGCAGAGCTAACCACAGTGATTGGATGTCCCTGAAAGTAATGCTTAAGCTTCCGGCTCGCCATGAACACCCCATAAACAAGCTTCTGCCAATGTGGATATCATTGCTTAGACTCAATTAGCACTTCACTGACATAATAAACCGGCCGCCGAACCGGATGCTCTTTGCCAGCCTCCTTGCGCTCTACCACAACAGCCACACTAACAGCCCATGAGTTGGCAGCCATATATAATAATAGCGGCTCTTTCTCAATTGGAGCAGCCAGGACCGGCGGCTCAGCCAGCTGTGCCTTCAGATCCTCAAAAGCAGCGTTCGCAGCATCGCTCCAAACAAAAACATCCGTTTTCTTCATCAACTGATATAGAGGCATAGCCTTTCCCCTAACCGGCTTATGAACCGGCTCAAAGCAGCCACACGACCCGCCAGCCGCTGAACATCATTGACGCATGTTGGTTTGGCTAGGGATGTAATTGCCTCGATTTTCTCTGGGTTAGCTTCAATACCTCGGTTAGTCACCAAAAAACCCAAGAGCTTGCCGGCTGGCACTCCAAAAACACACTTGGCCGGGTTAAGCATCATTTTGTAAACCCGGAGATTATCAAAAGTCTCTTTCAGGTCCATGACCAAGGTTTCCTCTTCCCTGGATTTCACCACTATATCATCAACATAAGCATGAACATTGCGCCCAATTTGATTGTGAAGTCAATTTTGCACACACCGCTGGTAAGTCGCCTGGGCACTCTTAAGCCCAAAAGGCATAGACACATAGCAGCAAGCTCCAAAAGGAGTTATAAAAGCTGTCTTCTCTTGATCCTTGACTGCCATCTTAATCTAATGATAACCGGAATAAGCATCTAAGAAACTCAACCGTGCGCAACCCGCCGTAGCATCAATGATCTGATCAATACGGGGGAGAGCAAAAGGATCAGTCAGACAAGCCTTGTTCAGATCTGTGTAATCCACACACATACGCCAGGTGCCATTCTTTTTGAGTACAAGCACCGGGTTAGCTAACCATTTGGGGTGAAAGACCTCCACAATGAACCCGGCTGCCAAGAGCCGGGCCGCCTCTTCCCCAATGGCCTTACGCCTTTCTTCATTGAACCGTCGAAGAAACTGTCTGATAGGTTTGAACTTTGGATCAATATTAAGAGTGTGCTCAGCGAGTTCCCTCGGGACACCCGGCATGTCTAAAGGTTTCCATGCAAAGATGTCCCGATTCTCATGGATGAACTCGATGAGCGCGCTTTCCTATTTTGGATCTAAATTTGCGCTGATGATGAACTGTTTGGATGAGTCGCCAGGTACAAAGTCAACCATCTTAGTGTCATCAGCTGATTTGAATTTCAACTCCGGCTCATGCTCTGTCATTGGTTTCTTTAATGACATCATGTATGCCGGGTCAACATGATCCTTGTAAAATTTTAACTCCTCTGCTGCGCAAACAGATTCAGCATAGGCAGCATCACCTTCTTCACATTCCAAGGCTATCTTCCGGCTCCCATGTACTGTAATGGTGCCTTTATGACCCGGCATCTTGAGCTACAAATATACGTAACACGGCCGAGCCATGAACTTGGCATAAGCCGGCTGCCCAAACAGAGCATGATATGGACTTTTGATCTTAACCACCTCAAAGGTTAATTTCTCCGCTCTAGAGTCATACTCATCCCCAAAGGCTACTTCCAGCTCAATCTTACCAACTGGGTATGCCGATTTACCAGGTACCACACCGTGAAAAACAGTGTTGGATTGTTTAAGATTTTTATTCGTCAATCCCATCCGGCGGAACATCTCATAGTAGAGGATGTTGATGCTGCTGCCTCCATCCATGAGCACCTTAGTAAACTTGTACCCACCAACCCGAGGTGCCGCTACCAAAGCCAAGTGACCCGAATTATCAACCCGTGGCGGGTGATCCTCTCTGCTCCACACAATAGGTTGCTCCGACCAACGTAGATACCATGGAATTGCCGGCTCAACGACATTGACGGCCCTCTTGTGAAGTTTCTGGTCCCTCTTACATAAACTGGTAATAAAGACATGATACTGTCGGCTACTCAACTTCTTCGGGTTGCTCTGATAACCGGATTACTGCTGCTGATTCCCTTGGCTGTGTTGCTGATTATATCCTCCTTGGTGACCAGGATAACCTTGACCTTGAAAACCTCCTCCGCCTGAACCGGCGTCCGAGCCCTGAAAGCCGCCTCCACCTGAACCGCCACCTGGGCCGTGACCCCCATCAAATGCATTTGAATTTTTAAATGCCTTCATGATCGTGCAATCTTTCCACAGGTGGGTGGCTGGCTTCTCCCGGGTGTCGTGCTTTGGACAAGGTTCATTCAACAATTGCTCAAGAGTGGGACCTGACCCGCTTGACTGAGGGGGCTGGGCTGTCTGCCCTTGCGCCGCTGATTACCACCCCGCGCATTAGTATTAGCAACAAACTCATCAGCCTTACGTTTATTACCTTCCTAATTCGCCGGGTTATGCTGGTGACCCTTACCGTTGCCATTCTTCTTTCCCTTCGTTGCCTTTTCTTCGTCAGACACCGGGTCCTTGGTGGTATCAGAATCAGCATACTTGACAACAGCCGCCATCAAAGTTCCCATGTCATTGCAGTCATGTTTAAGCCACCCCAGTTTCTGCTTCAGAGGATCAAAATGGAAATTTTTCTCCAACATCAAGACTGCTGAGCCGGCATCCATCTTATCAAACGAATGTATTATCTCCTTGACCCGGCGCACCCAATGGGTTGTAGACTCACCGTCCTCTTGCTTACAATTGGTCAGGTCCACAATCGACATTGGCTGCTTGCACGTGTCCTTAAAGTTCTAGATGAATCGCGCTTTCCACTCTGCGCATGAGCCGACAGAATTGGGTGGCAATCCCTTCAACCAGGTACGAGCTGTTCCATCCAACATCATGGTAAAATACTTGGCCATTGCAGCGTCGCTAACCTCCAACAACTCCATAGCCATCTCATAACTCTCAATCCAAGCCCCCGGCTGTAGGTCAGCCGTGTAATTAGGCACCTTACGAGGCCCCTTGAAATCTTTTGGCAACCGCTCATTGCGTATGGCCGGTACCAAGAAAGGTACACCTCCGGTTCTTGTGGCCACTCTTGCCTCAACTAAGGTTGCTGGATAAGCCGGAAAGGTTTGATGAGCCGCCTACTCTGCTGCTATTTGAGCCGCTCGTTCCGCCTCTTGACGAATCCTCTCTTGATCCGCCAAGTTAAGGGCTCCAGCCCGCACCGGCTCATGCCTATATGGCTGGTTGTGGCGTTGAGCATTACTTGACATCTCTACATGCTCCATGTGCCTACTGTAACTCGGGCTCCGACTTGGGCGAGGGGTTGAATGAATCCTGTCTCGACTGTAGGAGTATGCATCCTGCTGGGCCAGAGCTGTCTGAAGTAGTTCTCTCACCCTTCGGGTTTCAATTGCTGCTGGCGAATCGCCTTCCATTGGGAGAGCCGCCAAATGAGCCGATGCCGTGATGAGGTTTTTCAGGGGGTTGGAGAAGTGACCCAGAGGTGTTGACACATAACGAGGAGGAGCTGTATTTACACGAGGTGGCTCCATGGCGCGTGGCTGAACTGGTGCACCGGGTGTCGTGACCCAGTTTGCCTCCGGCGGGTGGCTCCCCCCAGCCCCGGGTGTATGGAATAGGTTCCTCGGATCCAGCGTTAGAGGCAGACGCGACTGAGTTTTCTGATGCCTCCTCCTCATGACCTCGTTTGATGCGTTAAAATCCACCGAGAGCCGGAAAGTTTCTGCTTGAAGTTGCTGAGCACAAGCATCCAGAGCTGCTCGTTCTGCTGCCATCCAGGTTTCCTCCACGGCTAGATTTTCCTTAGCTTGCACCATCTCCTCCCGCATGCGTGCTACTTCTGTGTCGTGCTGGGCTTCATCCGCCGGCTCTACCGCAGCGGTTAACAGAGTTGTCAGCCGATCCATGAGGTCCATTAGAATCTGAGCCGGGGCGCGCGCAGGGTCTCCTGACCCGGCTGCTGCCGACCCGGTAGCTGCTGCTGCCGATGCGGTAGAATTCTACCCGGGCTGCGTCCCCGCCATGAAGACTCCGGCCCAATTCGGCGGCTCAAGAAGGTACGGAATACTACTGCCATCGGAACAGCCCCCGAGCATGCCGTCTTGCAGCTGGTATAGCGAGTCCGTCTCACCTATTGATGATGCAGTATCAGAGCAGATGGTTGTCTCCCCGCCTTCCATCGATCCTTCGGAGTATTCACCACCATGGATGCAGCCTACGAAGGCATGTTTCACAACAGATTGAACACGGGCGGTCCTGGCGCGCTGAGCCGTTTCGATGAGGTTGGTGTGGACGTCCGGCTCAGGGCCTGACTCGCCGATCCGGCCGATGAAGACGTGAATTCGGCCGAAGGGGACCCGGTACCCGTACTCGATTGAGCCGGCCTCGGGGCCCCAGCCTTTGTCGTCGATGTAGAGCTTGCCGCGACGACTCTTGGTCATCCGGCCCACAGCGTATCCCTTGAGCCCTTCGAAGTTGCCTTTCAAGAACTCAAATCCACCGTGCGCTGGCCCCACGGTGGGCGCCAACTGTTGTGGAGTTGACATGGCAGATGTCCTAGAGCAAGGACTTAGTCGTAGGGCCATCGCACTAGGAAGCTTAAAGGGGTTAATCGGGACAAGGGACACACGAGAGAGTTTTTATACTAGTTCGGCCCCTTATGATGAAGGTAAAAGCCTACGTCTAGTTGGGATTGGTATTGCTGAAGTTTCGATCTCCAAGGGGCTCAACTCGTCGGCTTGGTTATCGATTTGGTTGTTTCTTGCCTAAGCCGCCACCGGGTCGTCCCCTTATATACATGGGTTGACGCCTGGCGGCCTATAGAGTCCCCGCCGGCTCATAATCGTGTCCGGCTCGGTGACTTCCTTTACATGCCTTTCTTTACAAGTCTTTCCTTACATACGTCGGTTTACAATATCGGGCCTTAAGCCGGCCCCATGCCTTTGGGCCTTCTATATGTTTTAATAAACTATCATCTTGAATGTATATTGGGCTTCTTATGTAACCCGCCATTAGGGTTGACCCGACCCCTCCTAGGCGGGTCATACTGGTAGTAATATCCCCAACAGCTTCCCTTTCACCATTGCGAGATAACGCAACATCAACATTCATCTTCGCCCAACCCCCAGCAGGAGGAGGACGCCACTTATGCACTGAGCTAGTGCTTCTCGAAACCAGGCTCTGGACTTTGGGCCGCAGGCTGACCCTGTATGTTTGGGGGCCCATGTGTTCTACCTTAGCACTTTTCATATTGCAAGCGATCGGTACGACGCTGGTTTTAGATGCTGTCGCAAGGCGAATACACAAAATTGAATAAAGCACGACAGCTGTTGGAATGAAATCGAACGATAGTTCCTAACGAGCAATCAGAGTTGCAATTCTATCAATGATATACCATGTGATAAATAATACTATCGTACTACTTATACACATAGGACACTTGTTTCACCATGCCAGATTATTACATCAAAATCTCTCGGAGGATAGATTAGTTAGGCAGCTGCGTGCTGCTACTGAAGAATTTCAAAGTTGATTTGGACCAGCTCTCCTTGCCGAGAAAGTTTGATTTTGACATCATCCCTTACCGCAAGATATGATTTAGATTTGAACCTTGACCATCCTTTAGCATCAATCATCATGTGACCATCCTTTGTACTTACGATATATTGAGCAGGTTCATTCACACCAAGGCTGCGCATGGTAAGAGAAACTTGGCCGCGGTCGCCCGGATTATTGAACGACTCCCTCGTTGCTCTAAGAATTCTCTGTTTGCAAACAAGAAGACATACCCAAACAGTTAGATCAACACAGTGAATCATGTGAAACAACATGGAAAGAAAAAAGAACGAAACACTTGGGCGGCCAATGCTTACCAAGAAGGTGGATATGTCAATTTTTGTAAGGACTTTGGTATATGAAGTGCGAACTGCAGCCCAGTCTATTGCCGGTGCAACTGCACGGGCTGGAGCAGATGCAAGTGCAAGTGTTGGTGCAGGTGCCGAAGCCGCCGCTGCTGCCGGAGATGGTGCTCCTTGTAGAGCTGGTGCCGGTGTCGGAGCAGGTGCCAATGTCGATGCCCGATCCTCCGGTAGATCAGACTGATCCGCTGACGCGGTCGTTGCCCAATCCTCAGCTGGATCAGACTGAGCTGCTGCCGCTGTCAGTGCTAGAGCAACTGTCGGTGCTCGATCTGTGCGAGACAACGGCGATCGTGTCTGGTGTGCTATGATCAGCTTTCTAACTTGACTAGGATCCGTGACTGTGATCCAGTTTTTTCTTCATTTCTTTTAAACGCGAGAAGGACTAATTGTGGCGTTTTTGTTAAACCAAACTACAGTTCATCATAGGGATCCAGCTTGTACTCAGACAATAGACTGATCCAATTTTTCCAGTAATATAAGTGATGGACAGTGCCTTCGTTACTGACACAACATAAGAAGTGAAACCTGCAAAAATAGCCATCGTAGAGCAAACCAAACGGTTTATTCTGTGATGAATGTCACATGGCAAAACCTGCATCGTAAAATTGCAGGAAAAGAAAGAAAACATGACATTAAATCAATAAGATTTAGACAGTAAATCAATAAGATTTACTTGATGTGACACGAGTGAATCCTTACCAGGAAATCACTATGTTGAAGTACTAAACAGAAGATTGATCGTCCAACTACGCGTGGCATGCAGGGGCTCCGCCTACTCCCACAAGCAGGACAGTCCAAAGGTCGTGACAAATCGTATGGACCGAACATCCATGGGGCTGGAAATCCTGGTGGGTGCGATAAACCCTGCAATGCATACAGATATTGGAGTGTAACCATAATTGATAGACCGTCCTCACAAAAAATATGATATGGATACTTCAAAATATACAGACTGAATTGAGTGGACAGACATTAACATAGACCGTTCTCAGGACTGACCACACACGAAAAGCGGTAGTACTAATAAACAATACAGGGTTCACAAACACAAATCAAGTACTGAACAATAGTACTTACTACAGACAAGCAAAGTTGCACTAACTAAACTCTGCAGACTATTTTTTGCCACCGACCTACGGGATGAACCCCGCATAACTGACTAGGCCATGGACTTCGTGTGAGATGTGTACATGCACCATCACCATCTTGTCAACCTTGGTGAACCTAACAGAGTGGTCTTTCCACTCATAAACATGATGATGAAGACATGCCGCATCAGATTTGTTGGGAAGCTTTACAGGAACCACACCCTTCGTAATCGAAGGCACAGCCAGGAAATTGTTGTGGTCAAGTACAACCTCGAGAACACGCCTGACAACAATGCTACAGGAAAACACTAGTTCAGGACACGTGGCGACAAGGACACAACAGCTGGATAGTTCAGCAGTAGAACTCATCATCAGGTCTTCCAGTTCACACGGCATGACTTTGAGAACTTCATCTCCACCGCGGACCTGGTTCTAATTCAAACAGAAACCATATTTTATTACTACCTCCGTTCAGAAATATAAGATGATTTTCGGTATTATACTCCATATATGACTACATATACGCACAGAAATGAGTGAACAAAGACACTAGAACATGTCTTCAAAGGCATGAGAACAGAGGGATTACATGCAATATCCATAACACAAGTTACTGAGGCAAATATACCCTCTTAAAAGGAAGCATTGATGTTCATAAAGTACTCCCTCCGTCCCAAAATTCTTGTCTTAGATTTGTCTAGATACGGATGTATCAAGTCACATTTTAGTATTAGATACATCCATATCTAGACAAATCTAAGACAAGAAATTTGGGACAGAGGGAGTAGTTGAAAGTAATCTATAAGAAATCAGTGTCAACCTCTCACATGTTTTGGTCAAAAGAGGAATTTAGAACCGTCATTTGGCACACAAAAATCACATGCAAGATCACCCAGAAAGTTGTACTACTAGTACTAGTACTACGTGTTAGATGAAAAAACATGATCACGATCGAGAAAAAGATCGTCAAGAAGAGATATTACCTGGACTTGCTTAATGAGGGATCCTGGAGAGGGGGGCTTGGATAGGGCGATGGCTTTGAGCTTGTCTGCGGTAGTCTCGGCGGGGTGCTTGCACTTCTTCGTACCATGGGCCTCGACGGTTTTGGCCGTAGCCATAGACATCACTTCGGCCGGTGCTCCAGCGTCCATCAAGAAACTGTCAAATAGAAATAAAAGAAAAGAAACCATAATCACAAACCCAAAAGAAGAAAAGGGAGGGAGTTATAGGATCAGTCTCGGGGTTGCAAGACCGAGCCTTGGCCAGAATCAACACCATTGATGCGCTCACCTTTCCTTCTTTGGGAGAGAAGAACAATGGCAGAAGCAGGTAGGGGTTTTCTTGAAGAAATGAGGAACAAGATGAGGCAGAAGCGAGGGTTGGGTAGAGAGGAAGCTGAGAGAGAAGAGTGAAATGATGGTTGCTTCGTCCGTCCAACTTACTGCTGGAAAGGAGGGGGTTTTGTGATTTGACGGCTCATTGGGCATTACTGCGGCGCTTCGATTGGGGTAGTCTACCGTCACTCTACTACGGAGTAATTTAGTGCATGGCTGGTGGACCCCGATGCTGGCTGTCCCACACGTCGGCGAAAGTGAGTAATTTAGTGCATGGCTGGAGGAGGATCCACACGGTAGAGCGTGTCCACTGTTTTTCGGAAGAAAAAATGATTACAGCAAGCGTTTCCACTCTTACGACAGAGGAGTGCGAAACACGGCTGCCACTTGAACATACACAGTGCTCCTACTACTAGGCATGTGCAGTGGTTCATACGTCAGTACTACACAATCTTGTTGCTAGTGTAGAAAGATATGACGATAACAAATGATGTTGTGCGCATGTGAACTACTCCTATATGTAACATAATACCGCTTTTTGACTGTCCGGTCGAGAATGGACGGTGAGATCAATGTTAACAGAACTAGGTCCGTAGCGCATGGAGAGTACGGTGCTACAGTACTCCACGAAACATGAACCATATGAAGCACGAATAGTGTTAGGCAGGGTGTATGAAGGGTGCACAGGATGGGAGCAAAAGTTCCCTTCTCGACCCACTTTTAGGTGTTTGGCAGAGTGCATGAAGGGTGCTTGAGTCCACACTAGTAGGTTGACAAAAATACACGAAGAGGAAACAACTATATTGAGATGAGAATGCAACCAAACACACCCACACGCTTTGTGCTACAGTGACTGATCTGCACCGTCTGAGTTTGATCCAACGGTCATGTTGTGCCGAGACATGGACATGCCCATGCAGAGGGCGCCTAAACACCACCGAAGTCCCTCTGCTTCTCGAGGCGCATGACATTCGTGATGCAGGGTGCAACCGCCCGCTGAGCCCGCTCCCGGTCAACGGGAGCCAGCTCATCAAAGACGGCGTCCAATGGCACGAATGGATTCCGGTGACGGAGCCCTGAAAGGATTCGCCCGGCAACGACGACGACAGCCTGCAACCCCTCCTTGTCCAGCTCAGCCCCCACCATCGCGCGGAGACGGCTCAGCTCCTCGGAGATATAGGTGAAGAAGGAGACCAGGTCAGGAAGCCGCAGCTCGTTGAAGTTGACCGGGTGGTCGAACGGGTTTAGCCCGACGGACGGCATCGTCGCGTTGGCACGACGGTAGGCATCGCGCAGCCACAACACGTGCGTGGCAACTTGGTTCACCAAGTGGCTGAGGCGATCCTGGAACTCGTCACGATCGGCCCGCTCGTGCTCCAGCCGGCTCCCCTGACGGCCTATCGTATCTCCCGCTTTCTGCAGCAACGCCGCCGACGCCTGGAACATCTTTGTGGTGGACACCTGCCGCTTTTGAATCTCCGTGAACTCCCGCACATAACGGAGGAGCATGGCACTCCTCTCCTCCTTGAGCTCACGGAGCTCCACGTCCTTGGCCCTGAGCTCTACATCCTTGGCATGGAGCTCCTGTGTCAGGAGCCTCACCTCGGACTCCGTGATCTGCTGCGCCGCCATGGCACCAGGTAGAAGCAATGGGGAGAGGAAGCAAAGGGGGCAAAACGGCTGAAAGACAATGCAATCTACGGGAAGGCGGAGGGAGCGGGGAATCTTTTGGTTTTCACCACGGTAAAACACCAGTCGACGACTTCTCACATCAGGGAGCAGTGGGTACAGGCGGAGTCATCGTGACTAATTGCTGCCGCGCCTGCTCCCGTCAATCAAAAAATTAAAAATCCTGCCGCGCCTTCTCCCGTCAATCAAAAAATTAAAAATCCTGCCGCACCCAAACACCAGAGCAACGCCGCGGTGGATATTTAAATTTACCTGCCGGCAAGTAGATAAAAAAGGGGTGAAAAAACAAATGTGGCGGCGGCCTAGCTAATCGGTCGAACTAGCCCAACTAGCTAGCCACCGTGCTTCACTGATGTAGTACTCAGCGGGAAAGGTGGTCTTTCGTGATTTGACGGCTCATTTACTTGCTTCGGCGCTACGACTGAGGAAGACCCAGAAAACGCGCGGTAGGGCGTCCCACGTCAGGAAGAATATATGCGTGCACCACCCGGGAGGACCCCGAAACCGCGCGGTAGGGTGTGCCACGTCTCGGCACGGAGGAAAAATGTGCGTGTAAAAATATACTATATCAGACGTAGTACCTATGGTTCGACTCGGGACCCAACCAGTCGATTGAAAATAGCCCACTAGCCACACAGCTTCATCATGCAAACGTGGCACGGAGGATAGATGTGGTTAGCTCCGTCTCGACCAGCCACAACATCTCTTGTTCTAGGCGATTCTTCTATTTTCCAAGTTTTTTTAGTTGTAATAACACCACGGCAAGCTAGCGCCACTCTTTGTGTGTGCCCGTGCAAAGGTTAGACGATGGAGAGAAGAGAGATTGGGATTGCAGACCTGGGACCCACCAGTAAGTGAGATAACGGTCATGCACGTGTTGACGAGGCACTCCCTCTACTCCACTCAACGCAAGTACTGTATAAAATCAAGTTATGGGACAAAGCCAACAACCGTTCTTTTTTCAGGCTATCGACTTACGCTTTGTAGTCCAGGTTGCCAATTCGAATCTTGTCTTTTAGATTTGTTAGTTTTAGGTCCAAATTGGATTAATGACAAGTGGGACCCCCGTGTGTTGTTCCGATATTTCAGTGTAGGATGGTTTTTTTGAACAAACACTTTGCGCGGTTAGACAAGTAACGGCATGAGTTACATGTTTTTTTGCAAGTTTACGAACAAAAATGACAACGGCATAGAATATCACATCCACCCCGCAGCTTAGATACTATGGTGATACGAGTTTTTACTCCGTTGGAAGTGAGATCCAATGGCTTGGGAGTAGTCTTTGTAATTATGCGCAATTTCCAAACTCTCCAAAGGTTTTTTTGCAAATAAAACATTCAGGCCTCGTGTGTCCCGCTGCATCTTTGATCCAATGGCTCCCCGGTGCTCATATTAGGTGCTCCCCGTAGCTTAATTACCCGCTACGGTGATTGGAGTAGTTGTGGGCTGAATGCTACGAAAATATAATCTAAACCGACCGGAATAAATGCCTACACAAATTAATCCAAGGTTGGAGTGCCCCTCACAATGTAAATAGCTCTGGCTTTGCGAGGGATGGAGAGGTAGTAGCTTCAACGCGTGGAAGATACGGTGTGAGAAAGTGAGGTCAATCGAGAGACATATAGATAGAGAGACAAAGTGAGTGTGGTCCGAATTCATTGAACAAATATATATGCTCTGGAGAGATATTGTTCGATTGAGCTTTTTGGCAAGGGTGAGGGCTGTAAGATAGAGCTTGAGAGATGATCCAGTCACAGACGTGTAGATATATTTTGTGCGTGGGAGGAAGCAAGGTCAACCGATCACATAGGGTCGCCGTGCGATCAAAAGAGTGAGACGGGTTGGAGAGGGTGACCTAGATAGACGATGTGTGTGAGAGAGTATACAATGTGAATAGGTCGAATTGGGCTCAAACATGGTGATATATCATTTTTGTCCGAGAAAGAGCGAGGTCAATCGAGACATACGGAGAGAGAGAGAGAGATTGAGTGAGCGTGGCCCACCATGAGGTCGAAAGAGTGGTGGCGGCTTGGATGGACTGACCTAGATAGACAATCTGCGTGAGAGAGTATAGAGTGTGTCGATCGAGGCCCGAACAGGGAGATATATCATTTGTGTGTGAAAGAAAACGAGGTTAAACGAGACTCAGATAAAGAGAGCGAGATTGAGCGAGTGTGGCCCGCCGTGTGGAAGAAAGAGTGAGACAGTCTCGAGGGAGTGACCTAGATATACAACGTGTGTGCGTGCGCATGCACGAGAGGTTGGGGGGCTAGATAGGCAATGCATGTATTTAGCGCGAGAGGGTGAGAGGGAGAGGGGGGGGGGGAGAGAGAGCTCAGCATGGGGTGCAATGGCGGGTGTGTGAGGTAAATACATTTGGTAACAGAGTGGAAAAAGGGGTTGTGTAGTTGAGAGACTTAGAGATCAAAACATGGAGAGAAAGAATGAACGTGTGTTGGAAACCGATAGCTTCCTAAGGTGGTTAGGAGAGGAAGATTGACCGATACAGGAAGTATGTAGCATTTGTGCAGGGGGGGGGGGCTAAAAACAACATTTGAATGTACATAGTACGAGACTTAATATCGATGTTTCAATTCGGTGTACATTGTAAGATTTGAATCAAGGACCAGGCATACGGGTAATTATTTCGAATTCGTGCCATACTAAGTTTCGAAAAGTTGACATTGACTCAGTTTGTTGTGCTATTTTGTAGGTCATATGTTTGAATCCATCCAAAAGTTTTCTCACTACCATGGTGTTCATCATATACATATGAATTTGTATTAAAAAAGTAGCATGGATATAGTGAAATGCGAAATCCACTTTAGAATTGGAGATCGCTATGTGACACACACTCTAATTCAAATAACTAACTACGTGACACACACTCTAATTCAAATAACTAACTACGTGACACACACTCTAATTCAAATAACTAACTACGTGACACACACTCTAATTCAAATAACTAATTATGTGACACACACTCTAATCCACGTTAGCGTGGGTACCGTTTCAATTTTTTTTCAAATAACTCCTCATTAATTAATTTATAGTACTCCCTCTGTTCACTTTTATAAGACCTTGAAGACATTTCAGACAATGTGCAAAACAGTTCATTTTAAGTTGTCTGAAAGGACTTACAAAATTGAACGGATGGAGTATCTCGTTTCGAATGACTAATTATTGCAAGGAAAACACGGGCATGGTAATACATATAGATTCGTTTGCAAATGAAAGAAGATTCGTTTGCATTCTCAAATGTAGGCGCACCAGGCAAACCAGGGTCGTGTCGGGGTGGATGCTGCTTCGGTGCCTTAAAGGAAACTGCCTTTGGGTCACTGACATGTGGGCCAGCCACCTGTTGGGCCCATATGTCATGGACACAAAGGCAGGTGCCTTAAGGCACCAAAGCATAGTCCTGTCGGGGTGGTCGCGTGTGTCGGACGGACGCGTAGCACCCAGCCACCCCCCCAAAAGGACGACGACAATATAAGTTCACGCTTCCACGTTTCGGATTGAAATATCTAGCGGCCCAATTCCATCCCTGCAAAATCTCTCTTCTCCACCGTCCCCTTCCACGCCCAGATTGCTCAAATCCCTAATTCACCGCCAACCCTCGAATTGCCCCTCATCTCGTCTCTTTCCCCACTGTTCCCCACCTCTGTGCCGGACGACGACGACGAAGACGATGGTCGCGCTTCACCACCGCACCGGAGCTACCTCATCTACGCCCTCGTCCACTGCACTGGGTGGTGCACCGACAACGTCGGCCGCCGCAACCGATGTGCCTCACAGACACGAGTGCCACCGCATCAGGTGCGCTTCACTGACGCCGTCTCCCAGCTCACCGGGGCTACTTCACGGAGCACATCATCGCACCTCCGCCCCCCGAGGCCGTTGGGGCTTCACCAACGGTCTCGTCCACCGCATCGTAGCGCTCTGCTGCCACTCAAGATCAGCATCCGTGCGCGGCCAGCCAACACTAGCGCATCACCCTCAACGGCTCTGAAGTGACCCGCACTCTAGCTAGGCGAGCATGCCCAAACGCCGACCCGAACTAGGTATCCACACATCACTCCCTTGTGCACTATTCCGACGATGTTTGGATATCCTTTCACTGCTCTCTTAGCTTACACGCCTATGCAACCTGACCTTAACTCTTATTTCTTCTGGAGATATCATCTGAAACAAGCAAATCCATATTTTAGCGAAGCATGACAGCGCTACGGGATCTGGTACACATCCTGCACACCCGTATAACCTTGTAAGTATCTGTCCTCTGGTACAACATCAAGGTCAATTCCTCTTATTTGATCAACCATTCGCCGTGTCAAAAATGCAGAGGGGGATGCAAGGAGCACAAGGCCTGCACATCCAAGCAAGTGGTAACATGGACTTGTACATGGAACATCCCAAGCGCAAGCAGAGCTGCAGTGAGCCTGTACAACGAGCTAGCGCAAGTCCCTGCATTTCATTTAATTCGTACTGGCATTCGTGTATGATTTATATGCAGTGGTTGATCCACGAATTCAAGTTACCAGGGGCGAACATTTAACTTAAAAAATACGAAGGCACTTGCACTCCGGAAATCAACATAACTTGAGAAATGTGAAGCTACATGCACTTTGAAAACCAGCTAATGATCCAAAGTAATTCAGATTATAAACACTAAATGATGCAAGCACCAAAAAACCCAAAATGCAACATGGTGTACAAGGACTACAAACATGGTCTGTACCTGCTTGAATTATTCGTTCTCTGGCTGAAAATATCGAAGTGTAATTGCACGTATAACCAGTGCACAAACTGCATATCAATATATCTATCCTGCACAAGTATGCCAATAGTTTCAAACAACAGATTAGAAAAGTATTTATGCTATGTTGTCATGATACGGGGACTTTCTGGTAGATGGCCTCGACGTTTCCTCAAGCTATGAAAATGCACTATAATTTGCTTGTCATCAATGCCTGCAAATCTCTGTCTCTCTCCACATAGTAGATCATCATTAGACACTAAATCCTTCAATGAGCTTGCAAAATGCTTGCATTAGATCCCTCATTAGACACTATATGTTCATCACCAGGAGCATGTAAAATGTTTGCATCAAATCTTTCATTAGCAGTCTGTTCATTAGACACTTCATGCTCAAGAACAACATAAGCTTGTATGTTTGCACCGGAAACTTGATTAGATACACCAGATTCAGTCAGTTCAGTATTGATTGGGGGAGTTATAAAATAAGTAGAAATTGGTTTCATTTTCTCATAGATTCCCTACATACAAGCAGTTTTACAACACCGTCAGGTTTAACTATTGGCTAGAAATTGAAGAGTTGAATTAGATATAATCAGGGATGTGATGTACCTGCTCGTTGCGCATGCTACTCTTGCAAGCTGCGACTGTCCGTTTGCGCAAGCTCGATGTCATGCCCGTGCTGCCGCTGCTGCCTCCCATGCATGCTACACCCAGGGTTGGATCTTCATCTTCTTGTCCTTCCGTTCGCTTAAAGCCCGGCGACCGCCCTCCAACGAGGGCGCGAGGAAGAGCTGTGTCGGTCTGTCCAGCGGCGGCTAGGTTAGGAGCGAACCAGACTAGAGGCTGGAGCGAATGAATTGGGATTTTTCCTGGTGTCGATCAATATGGGAGGCGCTCGTTTGGGCTGCGAGCCTGCTATAGGGCCTGCCTTGCACTTATGTTATTGGCACATCCAAATTGAAACATTTTTCTTCATTTTTTACATTGCCTGCTCGCGCGTTGGGACGAACAAAACTAGCATGGGCCAACCTGGACAACTCAAACTAGGTGCACACTTTCCAGCCACCTGAGGCGGCCGCCCATACCAGCCCCTATGGTGGCGTCGCCCCTTTTTGCGTGTATGATTGGATAGTGAAAAATATTCCAGTGGCGCTTTTGATTTACCCACAGAATGGTTGAATTGCTTGTTTCTATGAACTGAGTTCACCAATAATGTGAAGGATGCCAGTCTTTTCATCCTATTGTAGATTGCTTAGATCTCGATATGCCAAAAGTAATTGCATGAAATATACAGTAAAAGCCAGTGTGATGTGTTTGGCTACAACTAGTCTGACTACACGTCCTCATATAACATATCAAGGACGCACCATCTCACCAGATTAACCATTCGACTTACCCATGCAATGTGGGAAGAAAGAAGTATTGGGACTGCGTATCCAAGCAACTGATGACATGGACTCCTTCGTACAACCTTGTAAGCGAAAAAGAAGTTGAAGTGTGCCTGTAGAAAGAACTAGCTTAAGTTCAGTTACCTACTTCTCGGAATTTTAGTTAGCCACTTATTGCAAAATTGTTCAATTACGTTGCTTGGCTTAATTTAGTTTGCTACTGATTACATAATGGCACAGCCTGTTAATCATATTGTAGACTGCGCCTATCTATGTGTTTGATACTTACTGTTAAGAATTACCTGTTTACCTTAACTTAAATATCTACTTGTTTGTTTAACTGCTTTGCTGCTGCAACAGCGGGTTACAATGATGTTAATAACTACTTTTCAGCATCCAATTGAAACTCTTTAATTCCTTGTTTGTTTAACTGGTTTGCTGTTATGACTCCCAGTTGAGATGTTTTGCTAACTTCAACTTTTCTGAATCCAATCGGAACTTTAATGGAAAAACAGGTTAGCCCAAGATCAAAGAGCGAGGTCCCCATGGACGTTGCATCATCCCACAACAGTGGTACCAGCCCAATCATGCATTATGAATTGCCAACTGCTGATGCTCTAGAGGCTAAACTAGTGGTAGAAAGAGATTCTGCTTCTGCACTTAGAGATGAAGTTGACATGTTGAGGAAGTAAATAGCACAGTCACAAGCAGTACTCAAGACAACCATTAAATATTTGGTGGATTTCAAAACGAAGCAAGCTGAGACTGACCAGATTGTTAAGGTCCTGAAGGAAAAAAGGAAATTAAATTCCTACTTGGTAAATCATAGGTGAAATGTTCTTTACATAGTTGAATAACCTTTGTGTTGTCTGTTCATGTAATCAATCAAACCATTTGTTTTAGAGATCATGTAATAATTGTTTTTTGTTTGTAATTTTATTTGAGCACAAGTCTGTATTAATTGATAAGACTCGGAGACATTTCATTTGGATTGCTGTGCCAGACCTACAAATATGCCAATCAGGCTGAATGTGCATTCAACAATAGTAGTATAGATGGACCATAAGTGGCACGCATCGGAAAGGGCCAAGATGCTGGCTAAAAAAGGATGCTGTTGTAGCCAAAAAAAAGTACAGCGGCCTGGCTTATGTATGATAGTTGATATTATTGATCCATATACTCTATAAGTGTTTATATGTCTGTTAGTTCCATACATTCTTGGTTGATTGACTCGGTATTTGAATCTTGATACATCGCTAGTGTACATATCTAAATGGGAGTACACATTATGCTGCGTGTGACATTTGAGTTGGACATGAAGTGTTCCAAATATTCGAATTCACCTTAAACTGGATTCTAGTTTCTGAATTTGAGTATCGGCATTTGTAAACCATATTCATATATGACAGTGGAATACATCTTTGTCGTCCTTTTGAAGATATATAAAAAGACATAGAATGATTTATAAAGATTCATATAGGAATACAAAATGGATTCGAATTTAGTTGCCATGGTAAATGTGGATGCTTATTGTCCCAAAATTTGAAAGAAATAGCAAAATGTCCACTCCCACATCGGCTGCCCAAAGCCAAGTGTTTGGTAGATGGAAATTACTGTCTACCCATTACACGGACAATCCATCGGCCCGATTTCCACTACTCTAAATAGGGGTAGGTTAGTAACTTCAATTAGACGTGACACGACCGCCTTTGAGCCCATTCCGACATGGTGGGCGTCAAACATGGGTGGCAAAACTCATTTGATTCAAGCTCATCCGAAAGACCTCTGTTTCTCCCTCCATTCCCCATTCATACACGGTGGGCGGCAAAACACCCTCTCCTCGTCCGAAATAGATGTAGGCTAATATTTTAAATAGGGGCAGATGTGTAACTTCCATCAGACGTGACACAACTGCCCTACCTGTCAGCCACGTTCATACACCGTGGGCGCCAACCGTGGGCGGCAAAACACCCTCTCCTCGCCTGAAATAGTTACCGGCAAATATTTGGGAGATGCGAGATTACCGTCCTATCCCCAAATGACGAGACGTCCAAATTTGAAATGGGGGATAAGTTCGTAACTTTCCCATATTTCAGACAGGCGCGTCCCAAAAACATGGTTCCCCGTACCTCTCCCTCCATTTTCCCATTCATACACCGTTCGCACTAGAACACCCCATTCCCACACCAGCCTTCATCCGCCACCCCATCCATTGCCTTCGTCCTCCACCACATCCATCGCCACCGTCCTCCACCATGCCGGAGCGCTTACCAAGACCGCGTCGTCCACTGCTAGAGATGGACGTTTCTCATCCACGGCGATGGACCAATAGCCTTGCATCGCGTCCTCTCGCTTCATCGGTGCCGTCGTCCTCTTTGTCGGGGCCGCTCACACGACCTTCTCTTCCATCGCAACGGGACTTATCCCCCGATGCACCCGTCTACCATCGCAGATCTGCTTCAACGCCACCAACAGCCATCGCACCCCCGATGCCTACACGGCGCCGCAAGAGAGGTGGTACTTCATATCTCCTCAACTTTTTGATTTCAACCAGAAAATAGATCTTAACTTGGTTACTCTACTTTCTTTTCAGCTCTTAGAATTTAGTTCTTAGTTCGAAGCAAACAATGGATGCTAAATATCATTTCTCCGGTTTGCAGCTTCAAATCTGCCATGGCACAACCATAATACGATTTAATTGATCATGCTTAGGGTTTAATTGATCATGTTGGTTCCGTGGTGGTTTCTTTAATAGAAATCAGAGGGGAAACCCTCTTTTGCTAAAAAATATATGCTTAGAGTTTCCCCCCTTTTATGATCACTATACGATCAAAATACATGCTTCGTGTCATAATAACACTGCTCCACCCATCAAGCTAAACAAGCTTAGTTGTTCAAATACGAATATGATATTATTAAAACAGAGTTGTTTAATTGGTCAGCTAAATGTTCCTAAATTAGTTTCAAAAATGCATGTTCGCCGCTCGGGTGTGTATCTCTGTGTGTGGTCTGGTCAGCATGGTTGGGGAGGTGAACTTTGCATATGCAGGGGTTTATAGGGAGACACTCTCCGAGTTGAAACCGCAATGCATTCCATAGATAATCTGACTACTTTTTATGTTTTCATGAATCTCAGATTCTGAACAGCATCATAATAATTATGAGCTTGCGCGCATGAAAAGAATAAAGTAGAACAATGCCATGGCTGTCAAACTTGGCATTAAGGGACTGAAATCAAGTCTGGATGCAATGTAATGCAAACACTCTCCACCTACAGATTAATGCTCAGAATATGATCCTAACAGTGATTCTGAGCTAGAGGGAGACCTAAGTCAATGTAGCTCCCTAGTGGAGGAGTCAGAGGAATATGCCCTATCTTATTCACCCATCAAGGTACTTGCTCTAACTTTCCAAGGTTACATTGCTCGCACATATCTTGCAACTGATGCTTTGCATTGCTTCTACTTTGTTGAACTGCCATTAGCTTAGTTTACACATCGTGTATGTGAATACGCCCTGCCTATCCATTTTCAGTACATATTCCATCTGTCATCATACCATATTTATCCATTCAAATGTTGTTCTTGTGTATCAGACGTTCAAAAGGAAGAGGGCGATTGCTGATTGTGGAGGAGCACAAGCAAAGTATTTGGAAAAGGTAGTGGCACCTGATAAATCAAATAGCCCATTAGGTGTAGTTGCAATATCACCTGATCCACAAAATACCCCAACTCTAGCAGACTCTAGCCCTACTACACTGGTCATTTCTGATGCCCCAACTCAGCAGACCCCAACTGCAACAAACATTATGATTATGCCAGTTGACATAGCACTAGCTGTACGACGCAAAACCCCCATTCCAGCAAAGAGTACACCAAATCCAGTTGCCAAATCCCTTTTCGAACCAGAGAGAGCCCCAATTGCAGCAAATAGGACCCCTGTTCCATTTCTTCCCAGTTTAGAAGACGAAGCTTATGTTGTTGTCAGGAACTTTGTGCGCATCTTTCCTTCATGGAAAGATTATACCGCAGACACAGAACAATTTCCAGTCTTCCTCCGCAACTTACGCATAAGTAATGTACTAATGTTATTCATGGTCATTACTGCATATGTTTCTCCTGACAGAAGACACAAGATTTCATTCTTTTAAATAGGCGAGGCGCAAACTGGATTGTGATGACGAGCAAGGGTTGGTTGTGCTTTTCAAGCACTCGTTGATGAAGTATCGTTCCTACCTGAGGCAAGCGCACTTCGATGGCAAGCCTCTGAACAAAATTTCTGTAAAGTCTCCGGTGCTACATTTATCCGACGGTCACTGGAATCATCTTGTTACACATTGGTCTCGGCTGCAGCGTAAGGTACTGTCTATGATATCACATCACAATTTGAACTACATTTCTGCATTTGCCTTAATGTCTCACTTGTACAAAAACTGTTAGTAGAAGAACATTCGTTCTCAAGGGACCACAGAATCTCGCAACTATACTGCATACTGCATTGCTCTTGTGAGTACCTCTTGCCCTGTATGACCATACTTACTTTCATAGCTGTTTGATTATGTAGCATCACTGCACATGTTAGCCTCGTAATCGTCCATTTGGTGGACATTATAAGATCCGTATGGACTCTTACATAAATTTAGAATCAACCCAATGCTTTTGAAGAGGTTTAGCTCTGCAGTCCTCTTGTAAGGACTGAACGTGGTCTATCACTGTACTTACATTAACAGCTACTCCCTCCGTCCCATAATATAAGAACGTTTTGTACAGTACACCAGTGTTCAAAACACTCTTGTATTATGGGAAGAGGGATTGGTTCATTTTGTAGCATTTTGCATCTTATCTCCCTCGCCCACCATTTACTAAAAAATATCAGATCTATATTTAATCTTACCAACAAGTAGAATACACAGACAATGCCAGTGCAGAAGTGTAGCCCATTGCTCTTGTCAGTACATTTTGTCCTGTAACGCTTGTACTTCCAGGGATTGGTAGTTGATTATGTAGCATCAATCTGCATCTTATCTTCATTATCCTCTATTCCTTCCAGTATTATCATATCTATAATTACTCTCTAGAAATGTAGAGTACAGACAATGCTTATGAAGAAGATTCTGTGCTGAAATTCTTGAGTTATCCTTCCCTTGCCATGGAGAAGGGCATTATAAAGTTGATGTTAATTGTTAATGTAAGTCAGTCCTTCTAAAGCCTTTATCCTCAACTGCTGTTTAATTTGCTCATACTCCCTATCATTTACTGCTGTTTAGTTTTCTATTTCTACCAAAATGCATGTTCGTAAGAACCGTAAGTTCTAAGTTTTACTTGTAAAACCAAATTCCTTATTCATACCATGCACATTACTTAATACTCCCTATATGTATGCTTGTTTTTGTGGATCTATAATCCAGTGTGTGGTGAAGCAGCCCACGTTCGCACCTTGTCATCTCCTGTTTTATCTTACTAATGTGGCTGATGATATGACAACATGCCATGCACATTATCCGAAATAGATACAATGATTTTCTTTTCCCTTCTTCTATGCTTGTTATGTTGACATGGTAATCCAGTAGTGTGGTGAAGCTCCCCGCATTATGAACAATGCCAAATTATGCTATTGATATTTTGAACATACTCTTTATTTTCTAATTTGAAATTGGATAGAATTGACAGAACAGTTATCATCTTTGTTTATACACGTGCAAAACCTGTCATCGCTCTGCTTTGTTTCAGGGTGATATGCCTGATGGCATGCACAAGTCTGCTGAAGGCTGTGAGACAAACCCAACATATATTGCAGCAAAGATGGCAAAACATCTTGAAGATAGCAAGACAACCCCAAAGTCTTGTCTTGATGCAGTGTTCAAGTTACTTGAGACTAACAGTCAGACAAGCTCACAGAATTCGTTGTCTGAATCAGTTCGACTTCTTCAGTCCCAAGTTCTAGCAGAAAGGCATTCTGCAACTCAACTTTGACTTGAAGTCCTATCTCTAAGAAAGATTGCGGAGAACACCAATGAGAACCTCATCGCTAAACAGCTACACCTGGAAGCTATGACCGACATGCTAGGCCGGTCTCACAGCCTTGCTCAGCAGCTTGCGCAGCAGTTCCCCCGCAAGGCTAACCTTTCTTGAACTGTCTTAGAAGTGGTCTTGGTTTAGTATTATTTTGTTACGCTGCAATGGTGCCCAGTTTTTGTAATCTGCTTCTTCGTTGCGCTTTATGATCACTGGTGGCGAACTTTGATGCCCACTGGATGTAATATACCTTAAATCCTTTATTGTGTAGTGTAGGTTTATTCTTAGTTACTATGCCGTAATTTCTTTATTGTATAGAGTAGGTTTGTTCTTAATTCCTACTAGTTACGCAGCAACTCGAAATGAACCCCGGCCCATGATTGTGCGAATCAAATCACGGGCTTTTAACAGGCCAAAATTGTCTGGGTCCTTGTTTGGCCCAACCAGATATCGGCTGCGAGCAGGCCGGATGCAAACCGGGCCGTAGTTAGGCCCAACTATATGATGGGCTTTTAACAGGCCGAAATTAATATAGGGCTGAAATGTTAAACGGGCCCTTAATAGGCCAAAACTAATATCAGGCCGAATTACTAAGTGGGCCTTTAGCAAGTGGGCCCAAAAGCATAGTGTCCAGTTGACGGGTCGAATCTGTTATGGGCCATAATTGAGCCCAAAGCCTCTTAAAGGGTCGGACCTGATCTAGGCCATAATTTGGCCTAGAACGTGGTAGGCTTTTAACGGGCCGGATATCATATGGGCCACTATTAGGCCCGGACAGTGGCAGGCCATTAATGCACCGGATCAAATATCGGCCGACATTTGGCCCAAAACATGGCAGCCAGTTAATGGGCCGGCCTACTAGGGTCCTCAAAATCTTGTGGGCCTACAGCTGGGCTGACCCAGTAATGTTGGCGAAATCTCATGGGCCTTTAGCTGGGCCGGCCCATTACGACCCGCAAGAATCTTGTGGGCCTTTACCTGGGCCGACCCATTATGGCACACAAAAATCTTGTGGGCCTTTACCTGGGCTGGCCCATTATGGCCCACAAAATCTTGTGGGCCTTTAGCTGGCCCAGCCCATTATGGTCTGCAAAATATCGTGGGCCTTTAGCTGGGCCGGCCCATTATGGTCCGCAAAATCTTGTGGGCCTTTAGTTGAGCCAGCCCATTTAAACTTGTTGGGCCGTGCCATGTGTCGATGTATCATAGGTGCCTTCTGTCCAGTGAGTGGATGACATCTATCCCGACGATGAGCCGACATGTGTTTCCTCTAGCCAATGATGATTTTACACGTGGAAAATCCCCATTGGTCGGGGCTGTTAACGGGTTATCGGATCCAAAACCCGACCCGATAGCTTAACGGCATTCCGTTATGGTGGATGCCATGTGTCAGTCACCCTTGACGAAAGCACTTCTGTGACGCGCGATTTATTGTCATGGAAGTGGACACTTCCATGATGATAACTTTGGTAATGTCATGGAACACTTCTACGACAGCACAGGTATGACTATCTTGATTCTGTCATAAATTTGTCATGGATGTACATGCATGAAAAAAAGCGACCTACTGTGACAAACATGTATCATCACGGAAGTGTATTTTTTTGTAGTGCTTCAGGTCGGCGGTCATCCTCTCCGGCACTTGAGTCGCCCGCGGGTCAGCGAGCTTCGCATGAAGCCACTCCTCGTGGGACACAGGCATCTCCGATGGCAGCACCAGCCATGGGTGGACGCGCTTGGTATCCATCAGGACCCACTTGCTCCTGAAGCCCTCGGCCTTCTTCCCGGCCTTCGAGATGGCATCGTTCTTGTTGGCCGCGATAAAGCCAACGCACCCTGAGCAGGGGCCCTCCTTAAGTCGGAGAAATAAGAAGTGGCGCAGCAGCACCATGGACGACATCACTCCGATGTACGCCTCGCAGTAGAAGGCGAAAAACGACAGAAGAAGGACGGATTTGGGATGAAGATGGAGGGCATGGATCTTATAGTGGCTGAGGACGGAGTAGAAGAAGTCGGAGAAGGGGGAAACCAACCCGGCGACGATGCTACTCGTGAAGAAGGGGTAGAAGGTGCTGCCAGAGTCCTCAAGATTGGCGGAGCCGACCCGGAGCACAGTCTTCCTCTTCTTGTCACCCTCCGCCGTCATCAAGCGCACGGCGGCTAGGTTCTTCTCCGACACACTCGGCTCGTCGAGCGCGGGCTCGTACCAGGATGACAAAGGGGTAGCCCGGGCTTTCTTGGGTGCCATCGACGGCAAGCTGGAAGGTCTGGGTGGATCTGGAGTCTCTGGAAGCGAAGGGCAAGAAAGGGGATTTGGAGCAAGACGAAGGAAAGCAATGAAGGAAAATGCAGCACGCGCCAGCCTTTTGTCAGGCGGGCAGTTGCCGAGGTGGCATGGGGAAGCAGAGACGCCCACGTCCAATCAACCGCCACGCGTCAACCAAGGACGCAGACTATTAGGGCCCGCAGCGCTCCGCACTTGTCCCTTGGCTTCGCCTCGAAGCCAAGCCCGAGAGCGCCTTGGGCCCCGGGGCTACTGTTGGCGTCCTGGGAACGGGGGTCGCTCGACTTGCCTACCTGCGGCCCACGACATGGCTCCACCAGCGGCCCTGTACGACCCATCTTCACCAGCAAACATTCAAGACCCTCGTGAGGGGCCAAGCCGGATGGCGCAAGACCTCCTCGGGGGCGGCCTCACTAGGCTGGCTCGTGAGGGGTGGAGGATCAAGGCAAGGGGCACCTCACGAGGTCCCCGTGATGCAAGCCATGATGACCAAGGCCAGGCGGGCACCAGGCGGGCGCCAACACGCAGTGTCCTTGTTTCCTCTTTGGTGCTAAAGAGACAAGCGCAGGCGCGGAGTCCCGAGGCGTCAAGCAAAGGTTTCCATATCAGTGCAACGAGACCAAGACCAGCAGGACAGCAGGATGGATGTCACCGTGGAGCCCAGGATGGCATCACCACCAGCGCCTTTGGCAGGCGAAGACCACCTTTTGTCAGGATAGCTTGTACTAGCTGTCCCCCTTCAAACTGGCCGTTGTGGGATCCCTTCCCGCCTAATATTTGGGGAGATGACCCGGGCCTCTATAAATAGGACTAGCCACCACCTTAGAAGTAGAGAGGGGGCTGAGAGAAGAGGCTGGCCAGGGCAAGGAGAACGATCCTCTACTGCATCATCTCACCAAGCACAAGAGCACCTCTCCTCAAGAGGCTGCTCTTCCCTTGTAACTATTCATCCTCAGCCCAAGAGGCAATCCACCACACCACACTGGAGTAGGGTATTACACCACATCGGTGGCCCGAACCAGTATAAACCTTGTGTCCCTTTGTTATGCGGTTTCGACGCGCTAGACTTGAGAGTGCGGTGAGAGCATGGGCTAGAGGGGGAGAGATCTTCGTGCGCACCCCAGTGTTCGAACCTCAAGGGTTTTGCCAGAACCCGAAATCCGACAGACACACTCGATACTCTTTTTCTCCGTAGCCCCCTCGATATGTAGACTTCTCCCGCATGCACAGCTGTAGTGATGATGACGCTGAACCCAGTGTGCCTATTTTTTACCGGCCTCATGTGATAGTTTTCACCCTGTTTTCTGTTAATTAACAAGGCAACCTTTTCTTTGTTACTATTAGTGAATCTGAAATCATTCGGGGCAGACATAAAATATATCACTTCAACCCAATTACCAGAGTAACTATTTTAAAAGAAACTAGCTAAATGCCCGTGCGTTGCACGGAACATCAATATGCATTTGTATGAGTAGTTTTTCTTGTGAGAGACTAGCAAGATGCCCATGTGTTGCACGGAGCATCAAGATGCATTTATATGAGTAGTTTATCTTGTGAGAGAAAAGGATGAACGAGGGAAGGACTTATTTGCAAATGTGGAGAGGGGTGTGGGTATCTTTTTGCAAAATTGCCACAGTTTCCTTCCTATCCGTCAGATATAAATCAGACGGCCTATACTGCAGGATGGCAGGCACACCATCATCACCAACTCTATTTTTTATAAGAGTTAGAAAAGGATTAACGAGGGAAGGCCTTATTTATAAACGTGGAGAGGGGTGTGGGTATCTTTTAGCAAAGTTCCCATAGTCTCCCTCCTATCCGTTAGATATAAATCCGGCGTCCTATATTGCAGGATGGCACACACACCATCATCACCAACTCTGTTTTCTACTCCCTCCGTTCCTAAATATTTGTCTTTTTAGAGATTTCAACAAGTGACTACATACGGAGCAAAATGAGTGAATCTACACTCTAAAATATGTCTACATACACATCTATATGTGGTAGTCCATTTGAAATCTAAAAAAGACAAATATTTAGGAACAGATGGAGTATAAGAGTAGACATGGAGATATATCTCCAGCATGGTCTACAACAAAAATGTGCTGGACTGCTTAGCGCCGGATGCTCGCAACGCGATGGCCTGAGTTCGAATTCTGTCTTTAACTTTAGATGTTTATATTATATATTACTTATTTAATATATACTTCTTTCGCTACTGTACTGACAGTGGAACCCACAGAGTACTTAGAATACAAGATTAAGGATGGACTTGTTTCTTTTTAACTTTCTGTACGAAGCTGTAGCCACCCTGCAAGTCACGTGTACACTGTACATGCAATTAAATTTTTTATAGAAGGAGATTCATACACGCAATTAACTCAAATGGATTGGATGTGACTCTATTATTTCCAGCATAAGAGCATCTCCAATGGCAGCCAGCAAATTTCCTCCCGCTTCCTTCTGCGGAGGACGACATCAAATGCCAGCGGCATACATTTTCACAACTCTAACACACCAGATGAAATTCGTGCAATCACGGACTATTTTCATATAAGCATGAAGGATTTGATATAAAAAAGTCGGATCTTCATATAAACATGATGGATTTCATTACATTTACATGAACTAAGTGGTGCTAATCCAGCTCTCTTGGTATAATTAATACTCCCTCCGTCCAGAAATACTTGTCCTAGAAATGGATGTATCTAGACTTATTTTAGTTATAGATACATCCAATTTATCCATTCTTAGAACAAATATTTTCCGCCAGCCGGAGTGGGGGTACCTAATCTAAATGGCCGCCCGTGGATCCCTTTGTCTTCCTCATGTTCGAAGACACTTGCGGGGTAGACAAAGGTCCTCGGAAGAGACGAAGTAGCAAAAAAAACACCTGAATGCGCAGTTTTCACCTCGGTGGTGGCCTTCATGGGACCCAAGTGGCGTCGGCCTCCCGTGTTCTACTTCTCCTCGATGATGGCGGTGGACATGGAGAAGCTGGCTACCGACTCGTCTCTCTCCACGCACCCGCCTTCTGTCTCTGCCTGCATGGCGTTGCCACGGGCACGGGAGGCGCGGCCGCAGGCATGAGAGGCGCGCCCACAGACACGGGAGGCGCGGACACCGTAGACACTGGTGGCGCGGTACGACGTAGCAGCGACGATGCTCGTACCGGCGTGCTCGCCACCGTGCTAGCGTGGAGAAACTCGCCACTCCTCATCGAGCTGAACTAGAGTAGCGAGTTGCTGAACCACGCGCCGGCTTGGGGTGGCAACTCGCTCTGTTGAGCTAGCGAGGTTGGTGAAGCACCGAGCAGCCTCACCCGTATCCGGAGGGCTCGGCGGGCCACCCAGCTGGGTAGTATGCCGGAGAACGGCTCCTCGAAAGCCATTAGAAGAGTGGAGAAAATGGTGAAGGAGGAGATGGGGGAGCGGCGGAGGGGTGCGATTCTTGCCCGCTTTCTGTCTGGCCTCGTTTAAATAGAGGCAGACGGTAGGAGCTTGGCCGGTGTCTGGCCTTATTTAAACTGAGGGCGGACGGGAGGAGCTCGGCCAGTGTTGCGTTTAATTCCGGCCCGCTCATGAACGGACGTGTGGCCGGAGTAGGTTTCTCGGTTTGCATGCGGGTTTAACGGAGGGGTTTGATGGAGGCGAGGAGGCGTGTTCAGCCAGGCGTGCAGCGGGCAGCGCAATACTATTTGATTTGACAGCGGGCGACGCAGTTCTCGATGCGGCTTTAATGCAGACGAGGGAGGGGTAGCGGTTCCCGAAATGTTGAACGACCAATGATGCATCCTCCTTCAATTAGCATTGTGAATGCATGAGGGAAGTAATGGGAGGAGGACCGGGAAAAGAGGTTGCACGATGTGAATGCAATGCAGGTTCCCTCCATTCCAATGCATCTACCACATCGTACACACCTAAGAATTTGCCTAAGCACCTACAGTAAGCGCAAAAATGCTCACTCCAGACCCATGCCGGCGATGCACGCGAGTGGCCAGCGGCTATGCCAGATGGTCCACGACGCCGGCCTGCTGCATGGCGCCAAGGATTGTCTCCAGATGGTGTTTGCGACCGGCTGGTGGATGGCCACCGTCGACGCCAACTACGACTCTCAGTTGGACCAGATGATCGTTGCCACCACCAACAAGTTCACCGTCCTCAAGAAGCTCACAGACGACATCGCTGTACTCCTCCAGCCCACGTGCCCGGGCTCCTCATTGCCTGCCACCCTAATCAGCCTCCATGGCCGGAACCTCTTTCAAGCACTGGTGGCCCTGTGACTGCCTGCCGACGCCACAAAGAATGTCCACCTGGAGGTCGCGCTCGCCGCAAGGTGCCTCGCCCTGCAAGAATTCGTTGACCTACACATCCACATGTACGAGCAAATCATGTACATAGGTATCTACAAGGCCATTGAGGACGCTACAATGTTGGTCTTCCTCAACCGACTAGAAGCCTTGGATGCCTTTGCTGAGAAGCACCTTGACCTCGCGAAAAAAGCCGCCGCTCCTTAGGTGCCGGTCGGTGGCCTGGCGCACTAAGTTGAGGAGGAGGAGGTCGTACATTGATGGATGCATCTTTCTTCTTGCCTCCTGTAACCACCACTACGATCGCATCATCGTGGCCTTAATTCTTATTGCACTATTGCATTCTCGTTACAGTCAATACCGACATGTGCGATCCCTTTGCTTAATTATATGCATCGCTGTAACTAGTACTCCATCTGTCAATTTATAAGTTGTGCTTACCTTTTCCATCAACTTTGTGCAACGCACGGGCATCTTGCTAGAAACACTAGAACATGTCGGACCGCATGTGACCAAACCGACGATGCGCCAACCTAGCTACTACGTACTCCCTCCATTTACTTATACAAGGCCACTATTGAATATACATTTTGCATCTATACAAGGCCACAGATAGTTATCGAGGCAAAACTAATGATATTTTCTCGTACTAGCAACCTATTTGATACTTGCATGCATGCATGCAGTCATAATGACAGTCAGCTATTTCCTTCAATCAGTTTCCTTGCATGCATGTAGCATATTAATGATCCCAGTAAACGAAAAGAAAAGCTGACTTGGAAAAGGAGGCATTAAATTGTACATTGGTACCTGTAATATGAGTTTGTGGCCTTGGACATAAAAATTGAGGGAGTACCCTATTTATCTGGCGGAAATATCCCCACCCTAGCATTTCTAATCGTTATTTCTATCTATCGATCGTGCCAAGGAGCAGAACCAAATGTTACAATTTATACATGTTTCTCTACTCCAACTCCTATAAAAGACTCAGTTGGTGATGGTGGTGTGTCTGCCATCCGTCGTTTCTGACCATTAGATCTACATCTAACGGCTGTGAGGTAAGTTGTGGCATTTTTGCAACAATATCCCACTTCTTTGCTCCAATTTGCAGAAAACCCCTTATTATCTTGAAAGCAACCACATCCCTCCCTCACCTCATCAAAAAGCCTAAGAAATATATTTTGAGTGAAAAGTAATATATTAGGAGTATTTCAAAACAAGTGATTTCTTTCAAGTTTGTGAACAAGTACCACTATTCTACTACTTTGGATCCATCGCAATGCACGGGCACATTGGTAGTAAAAGGAAAAGGCAGGCCGTGTTCTCGTCGCACCCCCACACGCGCGGGAATTGGGAGTTCTCCATGGCCCGTCCGACATGCCACATAGCTAGGGAAGGCGTGTTGCCTAGCATTTTCACTTTCATGTGGGACCGTCGTTGAGCAAACCAACTATTGGCAAACCGCACCCCACCTGCCGTCGGGTTGGAAAACAGAAAGGAGGGGAAGATCTAGTTGTAGCACGGAAGCCAAGAAATTTGGTGTATGATGGGGCTCGTTGATAGACTAGGAGCATTCCGTACTACTACTCCTACTAGTACGAAGTTTGTACTACAACTAGTACTACCACTATACAACTAGGTACGTGCATGGCACATCATCGTAGGGAAAAAAATGGGAATATCTTGTTTTGGGTGATTTATCTTTTTTTCAGTCAACGTAGTATGAATAATATGATGTGGGGGCATCCATGAAGCTTATGTGGCTTGGTTGCATGGCTACGAAAGGTTAGAGAAAAATAAATAGATAATGTGTTTAGAGTGCACTCCACTAAATAGATATACTTTGGATCCATTGCAACGCACGGGCCGGCACATCTATACCCCTACTAGTAAGATGCCCATGCGTTGCACGGAAAATCAAGATGCATTTGTATGAGTAGTTTATGTTGTGGGAGAAAAGGATGAATAAGAGAAGGCCTTATTTGCAAATGTGGAGAGGGGTGTGGATATATTTTTGCACAATTGCCATAGTTTCCTTCCTATCCGTTAGATATGAATCAAACGACCTATATTGCAGGATGGCAGGCACACCATCATCACCAACTCTATTTTTTTATAAGAATAGAGATTTGGTTACCAAATATCATGCGTGCAATGCACGTGTACCTTACTAGTTGGCACGAGCTCATACTGAGGGAGCACCACAAGGCATGCCGCAGGAGTTACATTTCCCTCTCGGGGCCCACGAGACCGAGCTTCAGTGGCTTAGTGCACCGGCCTATGAGTCAATGACATGCGGACCTTAAATGCAGCTGGCCCACATGTCATTCTCATGGTGGTGGCGTGGTTCGCGACTCACTCGTTCGAGATGAACCGGCCGGTGGTAGCGTGGCTGTGGCAAGGGTGCCACAGCTGGGCGTCGAGGCGTTATGAGGCCTAGATGGCCACACCGGCGGGTACTACCTGTAGTATAGAAGTGCTCCAGCCGAGGATTGATGCCCGGGATGAAATGTGTCACAGCCGCTGGATAAAAATTCGATGGTGCAGGAGTACGGATCGGAGCACAGGAGCGGAGCAGGCAAACCGCGTCCAATCAGGTGTGGCTGTGGTAGAAAGTTGATGGTCACCATAGTTTAGCTGGCCCGCATGTCATTCACACAAAGGTAGAGGAGCGTGGGGCCGAGAGGGATGAGGCGCACGTTGGGGGACGTCGTGTCGTGGGTTGGAGCGGCATCGTGGGAATCGCGTGTGGGTGTGGCAGTGGTAGAAACAAGAAACATGATGGTCACCGTGGTTCAACTTCCATGGACAAGCTGTCATGTCTGCTGACATATGGATTGCATACCGCTCACTTCAAGGAGTAGTAGTAGAGAAAACTTGTTCCGAAGATACCATTTTCCCGATAAAATCTCGAGATATCATTAGTTTTTACACATGGGATTACTCCTGCAAGGGTCAATCACAACATGTGATTTGTAAAAAAAATGCATCTTGATGTTCCCTGCAATGCACGAGCATCTTGCTAGTTATAGAGGAAGCCCACATGGGCATCTTTCCGCAGGGTGTGCCACCGACCCAAACTCATTTTTTCAGACGCTTAGGTGCATCGGATGCCATGCCAGGCTACAAAATGTTAAAAAAACAGCTCCAATTTTTTTAAAACATGTTATCTTCAAACCAGCCACACCATCCCCTCACCTCATCAAAATAGCTCGAGGAATATATTTTGATTGAAGCATGATTTACTTTTACTGATATATGTATATCAAAACTAGAGTGTTTATATTTCAAGCCCGTGAACAAGTATTATTCTACTACTTTGGATCCATTGCAACGCACGAGCAAGCACATTGGTAGTAGTAGTCTCTATCTCTACTCTACTCTTATATAAAAATAGAGTTGTTGATGATGGTGTGCCTGCCATCCTGTAGTATAGTCCGTCCGATTTATATCTGACGGATAGGAAGGAAACTATGACAATTTTGCAAAAACAAATACCCACACCCCTCTCCACATTTGCAAATAAGGCCTTCCCTCGTTCATCCTTTTCCCCCACAAGATAAACTACTCATACAAATGCTTCTTGATGTTCCGTGAAACGCACATGCATCTTGCTAGTCTACTACTCTCTTACACTAGCAAGATGCCCACGCGTTGCACAGAACATCAAGATGCATTTGTATGAGTAGTTTATCTTGTGGGAGAAAAGGATGAACAAGGGAAGGCCTTATTTGCAAATGTGGAGAGGGGTGCTCTTATACTAGCAAGATGCCCATGCGTTGGACGGAACATCAAGATGCATTTGTATGAGTAGTTTATCTTGTGGGAGAAAAGGATGAACGAGGGAAGGCCTTATTTGCAAATGTGGAGAGGGGTGTGGGTATCTTTTTGCAAAATTGCCATAGTTTCCTTCCTATCCATCAGATATAAATCGGATGGCCTATATTGCAGGATGGCAGGCACACCATCTTCACCAACTCTGTGTTTATGAGAGTAGAGATCTATCCACTCTTATAAAAAGCAGAGTTGGTGATGATGCTATGCCCGCCATCCTGCAATATAGACCGTCTGATCTATATCTAACGGATAGGAAGGAAACTATGACAATTTACCCGCACTCCTCTCCATATTTGCAGATAAGGCCTTCCCTCATTCATCCTTTTCTCCCACAAGATCTTGATGTTCCGTGCAACGCATTGGCATCTTGCTAGTCTTATAAAAAATAGATTTGGTGATGATGGTGTGCCTGCCATCCTACAATATAGGCCGTCCGATTTATATCTGATGGATAGGAAGAAAACTGTGGCAATTTTGCAAAAATATACCTACACCCCTCTCCACATTTGCAAATAAGGCCTTCCCTCGTTCATCATTTTCTCTCACAAGATAAACTACTCATACAAATGCATCTTGATGTTCCATGCAACGCACGAGGATGTTTGCTTGGGGGTCTCTCCAGCGCGGCGTGACCGTTGTTGAAGTTGACGCCCCTTAAGATGCGACGTTGAGGGGCACTCGGATTTTGTCCGATGAGCAGGTAAGATGAGTTTGATCACGTAGTAAATGCATTCTAAAGACTACTTCCGTGTCCATTTCCTAATTCTCCCCCTGCTCACTGTTTCACAGGTTAGGCTCGGTGCGAGTGGAGATTGGCTTGCATATGTACGGGAGGGTACCAACATCAATTTGCACAACATTTACAATGGTGACACCGTTCCCATAGAACCTTTGTCCAACATTGGGATCAGCCATGCAACGGGCCACCGCCTGAATTGGTACGATGGAACCATAGTGAGATTGAAGAAGATAGCACAAACCTTGCACATGGCGGTTAAAGGTGGACTATGCTGTCTGCGGCTGATTTGTTGCCCTATGAGTACGAAGAAGCTATGCTCCTTTCTAACTGCATCTTCGTGGTGACAAACCAGGGGACTTGTTTTGTATGGGACACATCCTACGGTATACTCCCTCTCTCCCAGTTTATTTGTTTTGAATCTTTAAGTTTTATAAGTTTCAAATTCAAATTTAGAGCTCCCCATCACATGTTGAGATTACAATGTCAATTAAATCGTTGCGTGCATGTATAGTAAAGAAACAAATCTCAAGTTTGGCATGAGTTTGTGCAGCGGTAGCACCACAAGGCCTGGCACAGGAGTTACATTTCCCTCTCGGGGCCCTCGGGACTGAGCTTCAGCGTCTTACTACACCTTCCTTTGAGTCAATAACATGTGGACCCGATAGGTGGCTGGTCCACATGTAATGCTCCCGAAGACAGAGGGGTAGTGGGGCCGAGAGGGGTGAGCCGTGGGTCGGGGGACGTGTGGTGTCATGGGTTCAAGCGGCGTCATGGGAATCACGTGTGGTTGTGGTAGAAACTTGATGCTCGCCGCATTTCAGGTGACCCACATGTCAAGCACACAAAAGCAGAGGGGGTGCGGCCGAGAGGCGTGAGGCACATGTCGGGGGACGAGGTGCCGTGGGTTGGAGCGGCGTCGTGGGAATCGCGAGTGGCAGTGGATGAAACGTGATGGTCGCCGTAGTTGAACTTCCATGGACAATCTGTCATGTCTACGGACACATGCATTGCATACCGATCACTGGAAGGAGTAGTAGTAGAGAAAGCTAGGGGGATAAATAGTTCCTTATATTCAAGCGGACCCACGCTACTACTTGTTTCAAAGACACGCACACCATCGAAATAGTCCATCTATATCAATATACACAGAGAGGGAATACATTTTTTACAAGAGAGAAAATAGTTCATCCATCAACAATGCCCTTCTTCTTCTTCTTCTTCTTCTTCTTCTCCTTCTTCTTCTTCTTCTTCTTCTTCTTCTTCTTCTTCTCCTTCTTCTTCTTCTTCTTCTTCTTCTTCTCCTTCTTCTTCTTCTTCTTCTTCTTCTTCTTCTTCTTCTTCTTCTTCTTCTTCTTCTTCTTCTTCTTCTTCTTCTTCTTCTTCTTCTTCTTCTTCTTCTTCTTCTTCTTCTTCTTCTTCTTCTTCTTCTTCTTCTTCTTCTTCTTCTTCTTCTTCTTCTTCTTCTTCTTCTTCTTCTTCTTCTTCTCATTTTCCATGGGAGATGGCTTCACAACAAGCTCTCTGGACCTTACAGCTATCTCGAAACTCACACGGGCATCGAGGGCAGCTTATTTTATCCACTCATACGTCAAGGGATAATTCTCCTGTCCAGACGACCTTAATGCCAGCGTCTTGTCACCCTTCTGAAGATTTATTCCGAGCACAAAATTTGCTACGTCGAATAGGGATGGTGTCGGTTTATCACAATCTTCTGCAGGAATTTTTATTTTGGTTTGTACGTCGGCGATGCTTTTCAAATCAAGGTTGTATGGCTCCAACTTCTGTTTGTCCCCTGCGATGGCTGCCCCACAGAAGTATATGTCCTCCCGAGAGAAGAAATCGTGAAGCTCACCTGGTATGGAGGGCGCGTGTATGATGTGGTACACCAAAACATGATCTTCGAGGCATAGCTGAAGGACGGCGGCGCGTTGGATCTTCCCAGTGGCACGCTCCGTGTACTCTACGTCGAGACCGATGACCTTCCTCTCCACCTTTTGGAGGGAGTTGGATACATTGTTGGTCCACTTCCGAACAACCCTTGGGTGGTCGGTGACTGTGGCAACTATGCTCAACGAGCCTTCGACGAGGACATGTTGGATGCTAAAAACCTGCATCTCTATCTCTTTTGCCATTTGGAACCGCTGAACCGGCGGGCTATGGTCTGGAGAATTAGGATTAGATGGCTAGTCTAACTGAAGAAGATGATTATTTAAAGGGGCTTCGGAATTAATCCAGGAGGATGTGAATGTAGTGCGGTTTAGATGCAAATGAAGATGAAGGACTAGTGAAGAAGCCGAGGAAAATCGGTTCCCGATGGAGAATTAAATGGGAGAAGTGGCCTGCAGGCAGTTGATTAGACGGCTAGGTAGACTAAACGAAAAGGCTACGCAGGTAGACTGAGGAGTGGTACCTGTTGTCAGTGTCAAAACCGGCGAATCTCGGGTAGGGGGTCCCGAACTGTGCGTCTAAGGTTGATGGTAACAGGAGACATGGGACACAATGTTTACCCAGGTTCGGGCCCTCTCTATGGAGGTAATACCCTACTTCCTGCTTGATTGATCTTGATGAATATGAGTATTACGAGAGTTTATCTACCACGAGATCGTAATGGCTAAACCCTAGAAGTCTAGCTTGTATGACTACGGTATTGAGTATATCCTTTCCGGACTACACCCTCCGGTTTATATAGACACTGGGGGGATCTAGGGTTACATAGAGTCGGTTACATATGATGGAATCTTCATAGTTGTTCGCCAAGCTTGCCTTCCACGCCAAGGAGAGTCCCATCCGGACACGGGTACAGTCTTTGGTCTTCATATCTTCACAGCCCTTCAGTCCGGCCCATAGATAGCAGGGCGGACGCCCGAGGACCCCTTAGTCCAGGACTCCCTCAATAGCCCATGAACCTGGCTTCAATGACAAGCTATCCGGCGCGTAGTGCTGTCTTCGGCATTGCAAGGTGGCTTCCTCCCTCGAACTCCCGAATAGTCTCCAGACGAATTGATCGTGTCCGTACCTGTAACACACACCGCACACAATCGCAGATTGAATATAATAACACACAAGTCCAATCTGCTGACAACTTTAGTAATACGACATCACGCCTGTCCGGTTATAATTTCGAACCGTTTTTTGCCCCACGTTTCAAGACGCGGTTGTCATTGGCACGTCTTGTCAAAGCAGAGATCGTGTCCCCTTATTACGAGATTCTCATAAATACGAGCGTGGGTATCCCAACCGTGCCGTTTACACATCCCTTGGGAGCAGGCGAATTTTAAGGCGAATGGGGGGGGGGGCGTTCGATATTCACCGCCCTTATAAGGAGATAAGATTCCCCTTCTCCCACGCTTCCTTCCTGACTCTCCATTCTCGAGATCCAACGCCGAAGTTCTCGTTTACCTGTCTCGAGAAAGTGCTCAACCATGTCCGGATCCAGAGGTCAAGGCAAATGGATGGCCTCCTCAGTTAAGGAGGAGGACATCACCGAGCTTCGGGCGGCCGGGTACCTGGCGAGGGAAATCGCCCACCGTCTTCCAGCCCGGGGACAAATCATCCCCACACCGAAGCCTAATGAGAGGGTAGTGTTCATCCCTCATTTCCTCCGCGGGCTAGGGTTTCCACTCCACCCCTTTGTTTGCGGGATAATGTTCTACTACGGGATAGACTTCCACGATCTATCCCCGAACTCCTTCCTCAATATCTCGGCGTTCATCGTCGTGTGCGAGGCCTTCCTCTGCATCCACCCCCACTTCGGGCTGTGGCTCAAAACCTTCAACGTGAAGCCCAAGGTGGTGGACTGACAGCATGCAGAGTGCCGGGCCACCATGGTGAGCAAGCTCACCAATGTCTCTTGGCCAAAAGGCACATTCGTGGAATCTGTCAAGGAATGGCAGAAGCCATGGTTCTACATCACCGAACCCCGCGATGCCACCTGGGTCGCGGCTGCCGAATTCAACTCTAGCGCCCCGTGTGGCTCACCTCCTGGGTCGAGAAGAGCCCAAACTGGTGTTCGTCGGACGAGCTGATTGCACTGCAAACGTGTATCCAAAGTATGATTGATAGGGACATCAAGCTTGTCAACATAATCCAAGTGATGCTGGTGCGCCGAATCCTTCCCTGTCATAGCCGAAGCCGTCCTCTATGGGGTTTCAATCCAAAGAAACACCATACCCTGGTGAGGCTTTTCGAAATGACTCATGAAGATGCCTGGAAATTGCTTTTCAAGGGCAACGAGATACCGCCGGCCACAAACTCGGACCAGTGTCACGACATAAATCACCTCCCCAACGAGGTATGTCGTTTTCAACACATCCCTTACTTGTTTGTTTCAAGGATGATATCTAAGCTTTCATTACCATCGTTTTTTCAGTACTAGTTGGAGAAGGCGAAGAAGATCCGATGTCCGGCTCACTTGCCCGAGGAGCCAGTCATCCCGCACTTCGCAAAGATGCTAGAGCCGGTGCCTTATAAGGCACTAGAGAAGAAGGCCACATGAAAGGCCAAGGGAGTCTGGAGCGGCCCCCGTCGCAAGGGTACCTCGGACGTGACGTCCGAGGACAAGGCTCATTCCCCCCCCCCTCGGCCGAAGACAACACGGATGAGGAGGAGGAGGAGAGAGACTCTCCCCCTGATGGGGGGGGGGGAAGAAGAGGGCAGCCTCCACAACTCTGGAGGCGGAGGCACCCAAAAGGGGGAAGGGTTCCCTCGCGGATAACTCCGCATGAGACGTCGAGGACAGTCCGGAGAGATGCCCCCGCGCTAAGTCTTGGGCCGCATCGTAAGTACTAACACCTTATCTACCCATGAAGTTTCCCCTTCTTATTGTGCTGAGACGATTTATTATGTTATTGTAGTATGTCCCACAACAGCCCTCCGCGATCCTCGTTAGGAGGCTCGCTGGATTCCAAGGTGATGGCCAGTGACTCCCAGCCAGCCGCACACTCCCCCAAGAACAGGGATTATGCAGAGGTGCTGTCCCGAAGGACTGTTCCCGGTGGGGGAGAGGCTCTGGAGGCGCCCAAAGGCGTAACCCCCGTCGCCAGACAACTAAGGGGAATCAATCCCCCCGGAGACTGGCGGGGAGGGCCGTATACAATTCGGACCTCAACCGGACTCAATTCCAGAGACCGAGGTGGCTCCGGAATCCAGCACGCGCCCTCCTTCGAAAGAAGGGGGTTGCCTGTTCTGCCAGTGGCCCCTGTCCAACCAGGGGCACCGGATAATCTGCTGGGAGCGCTGCGAGGCGCTTCCATTATGGATGAGCACCGTGTCCTTATGGGCATGGTGATTGAAAAGGTTCAGTCCGCCAAGAGCGGACTAACCGAGGCCTGCGGCAACCTGCTGATAGGTTTTGAGGTAGGTGACGCCAAAAGGAGAGAATCCCAATGTAGACAGCAGCCCCTGAGACACTGTCCGGTGTTCGGAAAGAAAAAACCGGACAGAGGATCAATCTCCTATGATAGGAAACTAACTAAATTTTTCTTAAATACAGGCGTCGTTGCTGGCCACAGCCTCGCATACTGCCGAAGTCTCTGGACTGAAGCAGAAACTGGCGGAGGCCGAGGGAGAGCTGAGCCAAGTGAAGAGGCAGCTCCAGGAGAAACAAGGTAAGAAATAACCTGTTACATATTCGAAAAGAAGAAAATGATATGCGATGACCAAAATGCCATGATTTGTACAGAAGCGACGACCAAGGTCGAGGCCCTGAGAAAGGACTTGGCCGGAGCCGAGGGGAAGGTTGTACAACAGCAAGCTGCCCGTAAGAAGCTCAAGGCCCGGGTCGGCGAGGTCCAGCACGAGCTCCAGGGCATGGTGAAGAAGTGTGAAGCTTTGGAGTGCGAGGCATCGGCTCGAGAGGCCGAACTTACCAAGGCTCGTTGGGGCGCAGAGGCCGCACGGAATGAGGCCCGGGACACTCTCCAGGAGATCCAGGAGGCAAAGAAGATCGCAGTGGGTAAGGCGTTTAACATGCAAAGCAAGTATGCAGAGAGGAAGTACCTTTTACTAAACCAGATTCGGAGTTGTCCAGGGGCTTTTGTGGATCTGCCACGCAGTGTATCCGATGCTGCGGAGTTCTTCTGAGCCAGGGAAGGGAATTCTCCGGAGAAGCTGTTCTAGTCATAGTATGCTATGCCAGAACATCCGGTAGCCTTTGCCGATCAACTGAAACAGTTGGTCGAGCTGCACAGGATAGCCGAACTGGCCATGAAGGAATTAATAATCTGACTATAGCCAGCCGAAGCTATACCTAGCAGTTATTTTGGCCTCGTGAAGCGGGTGGTGGAGGCTTGTCCACGGCTAGACATCGTCAAGCGATTAGTCTGCATCGAGGGTGCCCGCATGGCCTTCGCTCGTTGCAAGATGTGGTGGGCAAAGATGGATGCCGTCGAGGTGGCCCGGGGGCCATCGGAGGGCAAGGAGCACCGCACACCTGAGCGATATTTTGCGGATGTCCTGGAGGGATCTCGACTTGTAGCAACGCAGTGCGGGAAGGACGTTATTCTCGAATGAATACATTCATATTTTTTCCTTGTATGATGAAAAGGGATCCGCTTTGTAATATACTTATATTTTAATTGTATCCTCCTGTGCGATCGTGTTGTATGAAATCTGAGGGTTGGCTAGTCGTCGGCTTCGTCCCTCACGTAGGTAGTACGGAGGTGTTCGGGATGGTATCTAAACAATCTTGATCCAATTATATGGTCCTTGAAGGAGTTGTTTAGCGCAACGAACCAGGCAACCAGACTATACGGCTCGAACGCCCTCACTTAGCCATAGGAGTTTTATAATAAAACATAGGCGCAGCCCCTAGTATACGAACCAGAGTGCTGTCATCATCTGATCGAGAAGTACCAATCCTTCGCTTAATGCGGGAAAAATCTCTAACGATTTGAGACCTCCGAATAGCAGATCGGCTCTCGCTGCATCATGACAGTCAGTTTTCGGCTTTCTCTACTGAGGTGCTCATCTAGTTTAGACCAGGGCATAATCGCAGCAGTTCTCCCTTTACTACCCTAGCCGATGTAGCGGAATGTAGGGTAGCAAGCACAGGAGCCGGGCAACCCAACTATTGACCAAAGACATGATTCGGAGCCAATGCATATAATGCTAAATTTGGGGTGCCGAACTATACTGATAAGTGTTCGGACTTTTGTTGCCTTAATGTGGGGTGCTATGAAGCCCCTGGCAAACATCAAAACGTACCAAAGTGTACGGGTGCTACCTGATGTGGTTATCCACAGGGAAACTGAAAAAAAGAAAGAAAATAGAAAAGATGTAAAGGTAAAACGCTGGGGTCCTACAGCTCCAGCTACAAACTGTTTTCATTCTAATGTAATTAGTACGTCAAGGCGCATTGATACAAGTAGTGCAATAAGCAACATGCTATTTAACATGCCAAAACCGGGGGAGAGCTGCATGTGGGTTCTGGAAAATAGGTAGAGTTATCGCTAACGGAATCACCTAAAAAGTCCCCGTATGTCTGCGCTCCTCCCTATCTTGGTGTACTTATCCTTCAAGAGGACCGATAACCAGACGACCCGATGGGGCCTGTAGGATAAAAACCGGAAATAAAACAAGCAAAAGTGAAAGTATGTGTGTATCCAATGTCGGTTGAGCCGTGCCGTGGATCACAAGCTAGCTATGCCTCCGTCGATGCCCATGGAATTTTGAGTGCGTAGTTATGTACACGCGACACGTATGCCACCGCTTGATCGGGACTGAGACGGAGGCTAGATTGCTAGTCGAGCTCCTGACGAGCCGAGCTCTCCTGCTGTAGAGTAGTTCGGACCCTCTTAAGGGTGTCCAAGGGCTCGACAGCCGAATAAAGGTTCTGCTTGAGAAGGCCGCTTTGTACTTCTGCTGCTAGGGCAGCTGTGTGCTCTTCTGTACGGAGAGAGCGTTCCGTATTGCCATTGACTGTTATGACGCCGCATGGGTTGGGCATCTTAAGCTTGAGATAAGAATACTATGGCACTATGTTGAATCAAGCAAACGCAGTTCGTCCGAGCAGTGCATGATAGCCGCTACGGAATGGGACTATATCGAAGACTAAATCCTCGCTTCGGAAGTTGTCTGGGGATCCGAAGACAACCTCTAGTGTGATTAAGCCCATACAATGGGCCTCTACGCCTGGAATTACTCCTTTAAAGGTGGTCTTTGTAGGCTTGATCCTTGATGGGTTAATGCCCATTTTTCCATTGTATCCTGATAGAGCAGATTGAGGCTGCTACCGCCATCCATAAGGACACGAGTCAGGTGAAACCCATCAAATATTGGGTCTAAGACCAGTGCGGCTGAGCCTCCATGACGGATACTCGTCGGGTGATCCCGGCGATCAAAAGTGATCGGGCATGACGACCATGGATTGAATTTTGGGGCGACTGGCTCTATCACGTAGACGTCCCTGAGCGCACGCTTGCGCTCCCTCTTGGGGATGTGGGTATCATATATCATGTTAACCATTTTGACCTGAGGGGGAAACTTCTTCTGCCCCCCTGTGTTCGGTTGCCGTGGCTCCTCGTCATCGTCCTCGCTTTGCGATCCCTTTTCCCTGTTCTCGGTGTTTAATTTGCCGGCCTGTTTGAAAACCCAGCACTCTCTATTTGTATGATTAGGAGGCTTGTCGGGGGTCCCGTGAATCTGGCATGGACGATCAAGTATGCGGTCCAAGCTGGATGGGCCCGAATTGTTATTTTGGAACGGCTTCTTGCGCCGGCCGGACTTAGAGCCACTGAATCCGGCGTTGACCGCCGTATCCTTGCTGTTTTCACTATTGTTTCGGCGCTTGTATCTATTGCGTCGAGACTTGTCTTTGTTTCTTTTAACTTCATGGGTGTTGGCATCGCTCGCGTTTTTTCTGTTACGGGCCAACCAACTGTCCTCGCCCGCACAAAAGCGGGTCATGAGTGTCGTGAGGGCCGCCATGGATTTTGGCTTTTCTTGGCCGAGGTGGCAAGCGAGCCATTCGTTCCGGATGCTATGCTTGAAAGCTGCTAGAGCTTCGCCATCTGGACAGTCGACAATTTGGTTCTTTTTAGTTAAGAACCTTGTCCAGAATTTCCTGGCGGACTCTCTGAGCTGTTGAACTATATGGCTTAAGTCATCAGCGTCCGGAGGTCGAACATATGTACCTTGGAAGTTATCGAGGAAAGCCTCTTCGAAGTCCTCCCATCTGCCAATGGAATTTTCAGGCAGACTGTTTAGCCAATGCCGAGCTAGCCCTTTGAGTTTTAGAGGGAGGTATTTTATGGCGTGGAGGTCATCTCCGCGGGCCATATGGATGTGGAGAATGAAGTCCTCGACCCACACCGCGGGGTCCGTGGTTCCATCATATGATTCTATGTTCACGGGCTTGAATCCTTGTCGGAATTCGTGATCCAAGACCTCGTCAGTGAAGCAATGAGGATGTGCGGGGCCTCTATATCGGGCCGTATTGTGCCGCGTCTCTGATAGAGTCCGTCTGTGGTGTTCAGCCCGCCCATGACTGGATTTGTCACGTCCGAATAGGTGGCCATTGTCGCATGTCGAGACGCGTCCTCACGATATGTAGATTGATCTGGTGTGTCCTGCTTTATTGTTCAGTGTCTGTCGGAGGTCATATGTATGGCCATGGGCTAATTTAACTCTACCTGAGTGATGAGGCGGGGCGGGCTGGTGTTTGGCATGAGTTGCCTTTTTGTCCCGACCACATGGTGGTTGATCGGCCGTATTGTGTAATGGTGGTATGTACTCTGGCGCCTCCTCGTCGAACTGAGGTAGCAATTTGCACTTTGGGTAGCTTTTGGATGGGCGCTTGAGGCCGTATTCTTCGGCTGCTAGGACATTAATCCATTTATCGTTGAGCAGATGTTGGTCAGCTTGAAGCTGCTGCTGCTTCTTTTTCAGGCTCCTTGCCGTGGCTATTAGCTGGCGCTTGAAGCGCTCCTGCTCAAGAGGTTCCTCGGGCACGATGAAATCTTCGGTGCCGAGGCTTGCCTCATCTTCGGAGAGCGGAAGGTAATTATCGTCCTCCGAATCTTCGTGCGCGGCCTATTTAACAGGGCTAACCTGCTCATCTTCCCGTTCATCTTATTCATTTGCTTTATTGACGGGGTCTTCGTTGTCTTCGGCACCTTCCGGAGTGTCATCTTCTCTTGTGCCGATGTTGCTGTCTTTACTACGGCATGGCTTAGAGCGGCGCCGCTGACGCCGGTGCTTTGACTGTATTTCGGAAGGTTTATCCTCAACGGGTCTTCCTTATCATCGCCGCTGTGCTCCTTTGATGCATCCACCATGTATACGTCATACGAGGAAGTGGCCGTCCAGCGACCGGTGAACGGCGGGTTCCGGGCCTCCTCTTCTCCGGCATCGTCATCCATACCATCGATGTCCTCGGAGTCATAATCAAGTTCGTCGGTCAAATCCTCGATCGTGGCTATAAAGTGGGTGGCGGGTGGGACGTAAAATTCTCCATCGTCAGGCCCTAGTTCGAGCCAGATATAGTTCGGTTGTGGGTCCTCCGCTAAGGACATGTTTTTTAATGAGTTCAGCACATCGCCCAAAGGCGAGTGCTGGAACATGTTTGCGGCGCTGAATTTCAAGATCGATAAATGATCAAGCTCGGCGTCTGCGGCCTCGCACGGTTCGTAACCTGCGGCCGGAGACGAGTCCGGTGGCATAGGCATCGTGTGAGACCAGGTCCATGTACGGCTCCAACACCGTGGAATCTGTAGCCTCCGAGGTGGGGTTAATCCTTTTGTCTTTGGATGGAGCGGCCTGCTCCGGCTCTAGGGCCAGAGCGGTTACATGAGTGATCTCCTGGATGCGGCCTGATGACAGATTTAGGTCATGATCATCTGGGTGACCGGGAGCGGCCACCGCAGTATCGAATCCGGCGAAGATCAAGTCTCCACGGATGTCCGCGACGTAGTTCAAGCTCCCGAATCTGACCTGATGGCCAGGGGCGTAGCTTTCAATCTGCTCCAGATGGCCAAACGAGTTGGCCCGCAGTGCGAAGCCGCCGAACACGAAGATCTGCCCAGGGAGGAAAGTTTCTCTGCAGACAGTGTCACTATTGACGATCGAAGGGGCCATCAAACCTTTCAGCGACAACACAGAGGAACTCTCAATGAAAGCACCAATGTCGGTGTCAAAACCGGCGGATCTTGGGTAGGGGGTCCTGAACTGTGCGTCTAAGGTTGATGGTAATAGGAGACAGGGGACACGATGTTTACCCAGGTTCTGGCCCTCTCTATGGAGGTAATACCCTACTTCCTGCTTGATTAATCTTGATGAATATGAGTATTACAAGAGTTGATCTACCACGAGATCGTAATGGCTAAACCCTAGAAGTCTAGCTTGTATGACTACGGTATTGAGTATATCCTTTCTGGACTACACCCTTCGGTTTATATAGACACCGGGGGGATCTAGGGTAACATAGAGTCGGTTACATAAGATGGAATCTTCATAGTTGTTCGACAAGCTTGCCTTCCACGCCAAGGAGAGTCCCATCTGGACACGGGTATAGTCTTCGGTCTTCATATCTTCACAGCCCATCAGTCCGGCCCATAGATAACAGGCCGGACGCCCGAGGACCCCTTAGTCCAGGACTCCCTCACCTGTCCCTGTACGTGCCCATCCTTCTAGAGCTATATGTGCCACTAGCTAGTTGAGGTCACTCTTTCGAATCATCATGGCGAGACATTTTATGATTCCTTTTTATTTCTACACCCCTCCTGACAGGTGGGACCTATGCAAATGGATAAAAAAATGTGCCATAGCTGGTTCGGATGGATATTGGCGGGTGCGTGGGAGACACAACATTCTCTAGTTAAGGAATATGCAGTTATCCTCAAAAAAGTAAAGGCCTTCTTCGCACTTCCGCATGCACAAGAATTTGGTTCTGCTCGCAATATGGATGATACCTGGAGGATGAAGTGAACCCAGAGGCATGCTAGCACAGGAGACCTATTTCCGCTATACAGTACTACTCATGTTCCTACTACTCCTACTAGTAGTAGTAGTAGTACAACTATGGTACACTTGATGGTCAAAATATTATCCATCCGGTCCTCACAGTGAACTGACAAGACCCTACGCCCGAGGTGACACCAGTCCAGGCGGTGTGGTCGGGTTACCAAAGTCAGCCTCACCTTGTGCACTGTGCAGTCACTGTCACCATCGCTGTATAGCATGCCTCGCCTCGTCTCCCTATCCCCTAGCACCACTCCATCTCCATCTCCATCTTGCCGGAGATCCTAAGGTCACTCTTCATCATCTCAATGTGCCCCCGTGTACCCTCGCCTCGCTCACCTCCCCCAGTACCACTATTCCCTCGCTAGCCACTCCAGCACCGAGAGCCTTCTCCCCCGTAAATCAAGCTCCCAAAAACCCCACCTTCCAAACTCCACCATGGCCGAACGCGAACTGCGCAGCATCCATATGAGCCGCAATTGGAGCAATCTCCCCAGTGACATCCTCGACCTCTGTTGTTCGTGTATGGATATGTTGAGCGCCCTGCGGCTGGCTGCATGCTTGAGGGACATGCACACAGCCATCATCGAAGCGAGGCCTAAGCTTTTCAGGACACCTTGCTTGCTGCTATCTGGTCTTGCAAGATTTGCTCACCATGATACGGATGCGTATATGATGCCCCTCGACTTCAATCTGATCTCCATTAGCCGAAACTTCTTTGCAGGTGAGGGAGTCCAGGATTAGGGGGTATCCGGACAGCCGGATTATATCCTTTGGCCGGACTGTTGGACTATGAAGATACAAGATTGAAGACTTCGTCTCGTGTCCGTATGGGACTCTACTTGGCGTGGAAGGCAAGCTAGGCAATACGGATATGTATATCTCCTCCTTTGTAACCGATCTTGTGTAACCCTAGCCCCCTCCGGTGTCTATATAAACCGGAGGGTTTTAGTCCGTAGGACACAATAACATATAATCATACCATAGGCTAGCTTCTAGGGTTTAGCCTCTCTGATCTCGTGGTAGATCAAATCTTGTAATACCCATATCATCAAGAATAAATCAAGCAGGACGTAGGGTTTTACCTCCATCAAGAGGGCCCGAACCTGGGTAAAACATCGTGTCCCCTGCCTCCTGTTTCCATCCGCCTTAGACGCACAGTTCGGGACCCCCTACCCGAGATCCGCCGGTTTTGACACCGACATTGGTGCTTTCATTGAGAGTTCCTTTGTGACGTCACTAGAAGGAAGGATGTCTCGTCTCGTCTTTAAAGATGGTACTACTATTGGGGGAGCTTTGGCTGTCGGCCAAACTCTCCGGCTAGGCGGTTTCATCATGACCGCCTGTTCGGCCGCCGCGCCGACGATGACTTCCCGTGTCATCGAAAACCGCCTCCACGTTAAATCGGCACTTGCCGAACAGATGGATCCGGTGGAGCTCGTCTCCCTAAACGAGCTCTTGGATCGCATCGCCGCCCTGGGAGTCGCTATGGACTATGATCGGATTGGACTTAAACCCGATCAAAGGGAGATTAACTCTCCGCCGGTCACCCATCATATTGCAGTGGTGGAGGAACAATGCGGCGACCTCTCCTCCATATTGAGGACCAACTATGTCCGGATTCCTGAGCTCTCCGAGCCGGATACCCGTTTGCGGGAGGACAGCACCCAATCCCTGAACTTAGAGTCAGGCAGCGGGCCAGGATTATCGGGCAACACCCCGTAACCAGAATTTCCAAAATTTGAAATTCCTCGGCCCCTAGATCCCAGATCGGGTAAGGGTTCGGATTCAATTCCAACCACCCACCCAAACATAAGTGATCTTTCCCACATCAAGCAAGAGCCCCAGGAAACAGTACATCACTATTGGGCTAGATTCCTCCTTGCGATGCACAAGGTTAAGGACTGTCGCGAGGAAGACACAATCTTATTTTTCTGCAATAATTGCACGGACAAGGGAATCCTTAACACCATAAATCGCCGTGAGATATCACGCTTCGCTGACTTGGCGTCCATAGTATGAAAGTACTGTGCGATGGAAAGTGCCTAGAAAACCGAAACAAACTTTTGGGATAATTCGGCCCTAAATACGAACCCAGTCCGAAATAAAAGGGTGCACTATCAAAAGACACCCGGGTCAACTACCAAAAAGCAAAAACCCTCCATAGGGCGTGGAACCGTACTGGAGGGATGGCTCAATGGACCCTGCAAAATTCATAGTACATCGGATACAATACCAACGCACAGCCTTAGAGCATGTTGGATACTCCGGCAGGTGGCCAAAAGTGGTGAGGATCTTCTTATCCCAAATGCCACAAAGCACCATCCCGTGGATAACAATACGGTGTTAACAGTCTTTGAGACATTTGCGTCAAATAATAGGCGCAAGCGAACACTCCGCAGCATGGCCAAAATCTGCCACATAGCAGCAATAAATCCATGGAGTGACACGGCCATTACCTTCAATGCCAGTGATGAACCTAAATTGCGAACAGCCCGAGCACTAGCCACACTGGTCCTCAGTCCAATTGTGGACGGCTTTCGACTCACCAAGGTACTCATGGACGGCGGCAGCAGATTAAACCTCATCTATGAGGAAACCCTTCAAAAAATGGAAATAGACTGGAACCACATCGAGTGAAGCAACACAACCTTTAGAGGAATAATCCCCAGTCGGGAAGCGCGCTGTACAGGCAAAATCACACTAGATGTGGTGTTCGGCATGCCGGAGAATTATAGGTCCGAAGAGATTACGTTTCAAGTGGCCCCGTTCAGTAGCGGTTACCACGCCCTGTTAGGGCGGGAGGCGTTCACAATCTTCCAAGCCATACCCCATTACAGGTACATGAAGCTCAAAATGCCCAGGCCCAATGGAATTATCACTCTTGCTAGTGATCCGGACACAACACTCTGCGTCGAAAACAAGACAGCCGCACTGGCCCTCGAGGCCTTATCCGAAGCCCTAGCGGCTGAGGAACTGACTGCGCTGCGCTCCACGGTGAACAGGGACGATGTGATACTCGATAAGAGATCCAAGTCCACCTCCTTTAAACCGGCGGATGAAATAGTCAAATTCCAAGTCCATCCAACGGACCCTACAAAAACAGCTTCCATCGGGGCACAATTAAACCCTGACGTAGATGCCGCACTACGAGAGTTCCTACGCGAGAACTGGGACATTTTTGCCTGGCACCCTTCAGACATGCCAGGAATCCCACGTAGTCTGGCCGAGCACAGTCTCAATATTCTAAAGGGATTCAAGCCGGTCAAGCAGGCTCTTCGGCGTTTCTCTGAACCTAAGAGACAAGCCATGGGAGAGGAACTAGCCAAGTTATTGGAGGCCAGATTCATTAGAGAAATAAAACACCCGAACTGGCTAGCAAACCTGGTGATGGTACCAAAGAAGGATAAATCCTGGCGCCTTTGTGTCGATTTCAAGGACCTCAATAAAGCTTGCCCAAAGGATCCCTTCCCCCTCCCCCGCATCGATCAAATTATCGATGCCACCGCAGGACACGAGTCATTGTGTTTCCTCGATGCATACTCCGGTAACCACCAAATCAAGATGGCGGAGTCCGACCAAGCCGCAACGGCATTCATCACACCATACAGTCCCTTCTATTTCAACACAATGCCTTTTGGGCTAAAAAATGCCGGCGCAACATATCAGCGCATGATTCAGATATGTCTAGAGAAACAAATCGGCAAAATAGTAGAGGCATACGTAGACGATGTGGTCGTCAAAACCAAGCACGTCGACTCTTTGGTAGACGACTTGAGGCTCACATTCGACAACCTCTGAACATACGACATCAAGCTCAATCCAGAAAAATGCGTCTCCGGCGTACCAGCCGGAAAGCTCCTGGGTTTCATTGTTTCTAGTAGAGGTATTGAAGCTAATCCGGCCAAAATTCGAGCTTTGTCACAGTTGGCTACCCCAACAGACCTCAAACAAATCCAGAAGTTAACTGGATGCGTGGCGGCTCTAAGCCGCTTTATCTCCCGCTTAGGATAAAAGGCTTTACCCCTTTATCGCCTCCTTCGGCGCACCGAACACTTTGAGTGGACGGACGCTGCCACAGCCGGATTGGAAGAAATAAAGGCCATTTTGGCAACCAACCCAATCCTGGCAGCGCCAAACATCGGCGAACCAATGCTGTTGTACATTGCGGCAACTCATCAACTTGTAAGTGCAGTGCTCGTCGTCGAACGAGAAGCTGCCGGACATAAATTCCCTCTTCAAAAGCCGGTATACTATGTATCCACTGTCCTCACTCCATGCAAATTACGGTACCCACATTATCAAAAGATAGCCTATGCGGTATTCATGGCATCTCGGAAGCTGCGACACTACTTTCAAGAGTGTTCGATTACAGTAGCCTCGGAAGTGCCACTTAATGATATTATAAACAACCGCGACGCTACGGGCCGGATTGCTAAATGGGCCATTGAGCTCCTCTCGTTCGACATAACATACAAACCTCGATGGGCCATTAAGTCGCAAGTATTGGCCGACTTTGTCGCCGAATGGACGAAGGCCGAACTCCCTAAAGAGTACGGCGCATACTCCAATTGGATCATGCACTTCGACGGTTCTAAAATGCTGGCTGGTCTAGGGGCTGGCGTCATCCTGACGTCCCCAACCGGAAATACCGTTCAGTACATACTGTAAATATTGTATACAGACTCCAACAATGCAGCCAAATACGAAGCTCTGTTGCATGGTCTTCGGATGGCAGTCTCCATGGGCATTCAACGCCTGGAGGTGCCTGGGGATTCAAACCTTGCAATATCCCAAATAAATGGAGACTTTGATGCCAAGGATCCGAAAATGTCGGCCTACCGAAACGTCGTCCTAAAAATGTCAGCTCGGTTCGAGGGACTCGAATTTCACCATGTGGCTCGGGAAAACAATCAAGCGGCGGATATCCTCATCCGCATCGGCGCAAAACGTGACGCGGTCCCCCCAACATATTTTTGGAAAGGCTGTTCAAGCCATCTGTAGTATGGGAAGGGGACACCGATAACAATAGTCCGGACCCGGCCAAAATGCCCAATACCGAACACTCTGACACAATCGGAGGCTTCGCCACCAAAATAACACCTTCAACCCATGTAATAATGGCCATTATCGCCCCATGGATAGAACCATTCCTGGCCTACCTAACTAGGCAGGAACTTCCGGAGGACCAAAATGAGGCACGCTGCATAGTGCAGTGATCTAAGGCCTACAGGGTCCACGAGGGAGAATTGTATAAAAAAGCACTACCGGAGTCCTTCAAAGGTGCATCTCCGAAGAGGAAGGGCGGAACCTTTTGGCAGAAATCCACGCCGAACTCGGCGGTCACCATGCCGCAGCCCGGGCTCTTATGAGCAAGGCCTTCCGTACAGTATTCTATTGGCCAACGGCCCGGGCAGATGCACAGGACTTGGTCCAACATTGCGCCGGTTGCCAGCTCTTTGCAAATCAAAGCCACATGCCACCCACCGCCCTCCAAACAATCCCCATTACGTGGCCCTTCGCGGTCTGGGGGCTTGACATGGTTGGACCCCTTAAAGGGGGAACCCACAAGAAAAAATACTTACTGGTCATGGTGGATAAATTCACCAAATGGATAGAGGCCAAACCTGTTAAAATAGCCGAATCCGGACCAGTGATAGACTTCATATCTGGAGTCGTACACCGTTATGGCGCCCCCACAGCATCATCACTGACAACGGCACAAACTTCACAGCCGATGAGGTAAAACTCTGGTGCAGCAAAATGGGCATTAAGATCGATTATGCTTTAGTCTATCACCCACAAACCAACGGTCAAGTCGAGCGAGCAAATGGTCTTATAATGAGCGGCATTAAACCCAGATTGGTGTGTTCCTTAACGAAGTCTAACACGCACTGGGTAGAGGAGCTCGACTCCGTACTCTGGGGGCTGCGGACCACGCCAAATCGTAGTACCGGATATACACCCTTCTTTATGGTGTACGGCGCAGAGGCAGTCTTGCCCTGTGACATAATTCATGACACACCTCGAGTGCGCATGTACGAAGAAAGAGAAGCCGAGCTCGATCGGCAGGACAGTCTGGACACCCTGGAGGAGGAGCACGAAGTAGCCAAAGCCCGTTCCGCATTTTATCAGCAACAGGCTCGCAGATACCAAAGTAGAGAAGTACGGGCCAAAACTTATAACGTCGGCGAACTAGTTCTACGCCTGCCAGATAAGAAAAAGAACAAGCTCGAGCCCAAATGGGAAGGTCCCTTCATTATTGACCAAGTTCTGATCGGTGGAGCGTACCGACTGCAGGATGCATCGACTAGTCGACTCGAGCCGAACCCATGGAACACGGCCAGGCTCCGAAGATTCTACGCTTAGCACTGGACTCTATGTTCGTCCCCTCCCTTTGTCCATTTTTTGCATATACATTATCTGTCTTGTTTTTCTTTCTTCCTTTCTTTCATTCTTTCCCTAGGCCTTCAAGGGCCAACTTGTGCCTTGCTTGCACATTATAGATGCGCCAGCCGCGCTCATCATACCTGGGGGCTTCTTTCACAGAAGCTTAATTATTTATTTGGGCCTCGTGCCCCGCACATGTGTTATGCTTCCACATGTACCTTTTTTCGCCATTATATGCATCGATATTACCTAAGTTTTGGCCAAGCTGGGTTGCCTGGCTCTTGTATTTATGCCCTACGTTCCCGTTAATTCGGCTAGGGCATAAGGGGAGCACCTCTGCGATTGTTACTGCCGGGTCAGCCGGATGCGTACCTCAGACTGGGTGAAGCTGAAAGCTAGCGTTCTTAAGGGAATATTCGGTCGGTGAACAAAAGATGATTTTTAGTTATTTTCCATACCTGCCCCCAGATTTTTTTCCTGCGCTTCCTATCGCAGTCCGGACATGCACTTTAGGGCATGCTTACCCAGGGAAAGGAACCCTTAACGGAACTATTCTCCCTGGAAGATGTTTCTTACTACCCATGTAATATAACATAACTAGTTGGGCACTTGTCTATTCAAGCACTTATGACCCCTACGCCTGGTCTCCACGCATGCCCCGATTCTTATATAACTGTGCGGGTATTCGGATACACTCCGGACTATCGGGTCCCAAGGTTGAAGCGAAAAGGTCCGCCAAGACAAATGATCTACAATCCGGCTAGAAGGCATTATACATGTCACTTTCATTACATAGTCATGCAGACTGACTAAATTCCTCTTCTATACCATCCAACAGGCGGTCTAGCTTACAATCCTGTTGGGAATACTTTGCGGCTAATTCCACTTGCTCATAAACTAAGCTAACGGGGATCTCTTTTCCGTTGGGCCCCACAGGTCCGACCTCGGCCATGTGATTTGGGCTGCCTTGGTATACCGCGTCTTCACCATGGCCCAGGCTTCTCTAGCACCCTGTCGGCGGGCTGACATCTTCCATAATCGGAAGCGCCCCCGTGCTCCCTTGAGCTTCTCCGCAAGCTCTGCAACGCCCTCTGGCAGGGAGACGGACGGCCACAAGGCCTGGGCAACACCCTGCATCACCTGCCGAACTTGTTCGTGCAGATGTGACAGCTTGGATAGAAGATCACCCGCAGACCTGGGCATTTCCTCCGTGGGACGACCCGTCAGCATACCTACAGACATAACGCTGTTAGTCGGCTTCTTCGCCGAACTCCTTTAAAATGATTCGTTCAAGCACATACTGAAAATGTCGCGTCGAAGCCGCTTATTCTCCTTCTCGGATTCTGCAAGCTGGCCCCGAACGTCTTTTAGTTCCACGCTCAGCTTAATATTGGCATCTTGGAGATTATTTTTCTCCCGCCTAACCTCAGTCAGCATGCGTTTGCCAGCCTCTAGCTGTCGCATAACATGCTGGTCCTCCGGATTTTCTCCGAATTCATCTGCAACATCTGTTGTTAGATCTGCAACCATGCCGCACATTATATGGTAACCATCATTCTTTAAAGTAAATGTTACCAGCAGGGGACTTTTTCGGTTCCTGCAATGCGGCCACAGCAGCCCACAGTTGGGTCTTGCATTCCTCTAGCTCCTGTGACAGCCTAGTATTCTTCTCTGTAAGAACCTGCACAATAAAGATGGTCCTTAAATCAGTTCTGCTAACTGTTTCAAGTCTCAGGGGCTACTAACACATATATATCGTCAGATTTACTTACCGGTACATCCTTTACATACTGATCCGTGGCTCTGGCTAGACCATCTTGAGCAGCTCGGAGGTACGCCTCTCCAGAATTGAAGGCATCAAATGCCTCTGGTGAGAAACAAGCATCACGAAGTACGGCCCAGCGGCGCCTATGATTCATGGCGCTTTCCACCTTTGAGTTTGTAGCGGATAATCTATCTGCATCCTCTATAGGGGGGTTATCCGGCGCCCGCCCCATATCGGCTTCCGCCTCTATGTCCGGTCCTGGCGCCTGGCTGGTGGAAGCATGGTTAGTAACATCGCCAGACATATTCTGGCGAGTGTTTTTTCTGTTAAAGAAACACGGGCGTCATTATATTTCGAGAAAGACGACAACCACGGAGCATGGTTCATTATACCTTTGCGCCGGCGTCTCCGTCCTGACCGCCTTCCTTTTTGGCCTACCCGGCCTCGGTGCCTCCTGTTGGCGTGTAGCTGCAGGTTCGGCAGGGCGTCCCGAATGCCTTCCCTGTAAAATGCCATGTGTATATGGTGGGTGAAGTGTCTAAAAGGAGATCCTAGTTTTGGAGTTGGGATTTTTGTTTTTTCTTATGTGCGATGCAGGGAGCAGTCCGGGATAGTCGGCCATAATGGCCACCATGGCATCATCGCAGCTTAACTGATAGAACTGCCGGTCTATCAGCTCCATGGATAAAACCGAATCTTCTTTGAGTCCGGAGTCGAGGGCCCGGTCAGGGTCCTCTGGTTGTGGAGAAGGGCTGCTGACCTCCTTTATGGCTTTTCGCAGTTCCTGCCGCAAAGTGGCAAGGTGAATACTTACGACAAAGAATGCGGGAAAAATGGGAGCAGGGAGATATAACATACCCAGCTTGGAGGATTGTACATGGAGAATCCATCCCGTCGCTTGATGCGGGTGAACTCCTCTTCCTCACCCTTGAACAAATCAGACAAAATTTTCGCTAAAGCGGCGGCATTGTCCGGACCCTTGCGCCCGCAGTGGGTGGCATCATCCGCCCCGTTATAACACCACAAGGGGTGCCCACGATATTGAAGTGGTTGCACTCCCCGCATTATGCAAATCTACATAACTTCGATTATTGTCAATCCTGATTGAGCCAGATGTAACGCCCTCGATGCGGCTATATCTCCTACGTGTCGAAGCACGACTTAGAGGCATAACTGCATTGAAATCAATGTCGCAAGTGAGGTAATCTTCACAACAACCCATGTAAATAAATAAAGGGAAACGTACATAGTTGGCTTACACTCGCCACGTCACACAAATACATAAATAAGTCATTACATTCATCAAATACACTCAGGGTCCGACTACGGTACCAAAATAAAGATCAACCCCCAAATGCGACAAAGTCCCCGATCGCCCCAACTGGGCACCACTACTGATCATCTAGGAAAGACACGTAGTAACGGCGAGAGTCTTCATCGAACTCCCACTTGAGCTCGGTCATATCATCTGGAGCGGTATCGTCGGTCCCTGCATCTGGTTTTGGAAGTAAACTGTGAGTCACGGGGACTCAGCAATCTCAGACCCTCGCGATCAAGACTATTTAAGCTTATATGTAAAGCAAAGGTATGATGTGGAGCTGCAGCAAGCGACTAGCATATATGGTGGCTAACATACGCAAATGAGAGCGAGAAGAGAAGGCAAAAGCACGGACGAACAACTATGATCAAGAAGCGATCCTAGAATAACCTACGTCAAACATTACTCCAACGCCGTGTTCACTTCCCGGACTCCGCCGAGAAGAGACCATCATGGCTACACACTCAGTTGGTGCATTTTAATTAAGTTAAGTTTCATGTTATCTACAACCGGACATTAACAAATTCCCATCTGCCCATAACCGCGGGCATGACTTTCGGAAGTTCAAATCCCTGCAGGGGAGTCCCAACTTAGCTCATCACAAGCTGTCACGGTCAACGAAGGATATTCCTTCTCCCAAGACATTCCGATCAGACTCGGCATCCTGGTTACAAGACATCCTCGACAATGGTAAAACAAGTCCAGCAACACCACCCGAATGTGCCGACAAATCCCGATAGGAGCTGCACATATCTCGTTCTCAGGGCACACTCAGATTGTCCAAACTTCCGGTAGGCCAGCCCAGAGTTTCCCCTAGTGGCCACCGGCGGCTGACGAGGTGGACCAACACTCAGAGGAGCACTGGCTCGGGGGTTTAATAAAGATGACCCTTGGGCTCCGGAAACCCAAGGGAAAAAGAGGCTAGGTGGCAAATGGTAAAACCAAGGTTTGGCATTGCTGGAGGAGTTTTATTCAAGGTGAATTGTCAAGGGGTTCCCATTATAACCCAAACGTGTAAGGAACGCTAAATCCGGGAACATAACACTGATATGACGAAAACTAGGGCGGCAAGAGTGGAACAAAACACTAGGCATAAGGCTGAGCCTTCCACCCTTTACCAAGTATATAGGTGCATTAAGATAAACAAGATAATATTATAATATCCCAACAATAAACATGTTCCAACAAGGGACGATCTCCAATCATCACCTGCAACTAGCAAAGCTATAAGAGGGGCTGAGCAAAGCGGTAACATAGCCAAACAACGGTTTGCTAGGACATGGTGGGTTAGAGGTTTGACATGGCAATTTGGGAGGCATGATAAGTAAGTGGTAGGTATCGTAGCATAGGCATAGCAAAAGAGCGAGCATCTAGAAAGCAAAGATAGAAGTGATTTCGAGGGTATGGTCATCTTGCCTGCAAAGTTCTCAGAGTTGCCTTGATCCTCGTAAGTGAACTCAACGGGCTCCTCGTTCACGAACTCATCTCTTGGATCTACCCAAACAAGAACAACAAGCAAAAGGGAGCACAATCAACCACGTGTAATGCTCAAGCAACATGATGCAAACATGGTATGTTATGCGGGATGCGATATGCGATGCATATGCATGATTTGCAAAGGAATGATTGAACCTGGCCTCAACTTGGTAATCCAAGAGTGCCACTGGAAAGAGGAGTTGATTTCAGTTGAAATCGATATAAAGATCACTGGAATCGGATGCACGGTTTGGAAATGGCAAGCAAAACAAATATGGCACCGGTCTGCGATAATCAGCAAGTGACCAACTAAATGCATCAAGATAGATATGCTACAGCACTCAAACATGACAACAAAATACATGGCAGGGATCCACTCATGATGCTTAACAAAAGATGAACATTGAGCTACGGCTAATTCATCCATTAACAGGTTCAAACAAGCATGGCAAAAGTGCAAATGAAAACAGGTTTCAGACTTCGTGAAATTAACACAAGTCAGGAATTTATCATTAGGAAGCAATGTTTAGAGCGCGAAAACTACATGCTACAGGAACATATCATGGCAAAGCAAGGCATGGCATGAAGATACTCTAAGCATATAACAAAAGTCCCTTAGTGACCTTGAGCCAAAAGGGATCATAAAATATATTTGCAAGCATGTGAACATAGCAAAAACATAAACAGATTCAGAGTTAGTGAAAAACTGGAGCATGCAAACAGATTAACAAGTAGGCATGTTTACGAGGTCGATGCACTCACTACAGAGCATGGCATGACAAACTAAGCATACACCCATCAATAATACATGGCATAGAAGCTAGAAATGGCAAGAACAACAACATATCATGCACGGATCAATAGCAACAACCTCGGCAAAATCGCTAAACATGTTAACAATCTGCCAGGAACATTTTATAGCAAAAGTAGAGCTCGATTGACTCAACCTAGGGTGCTCCATAAATGCAAACAAAGACATGGATGGATAGAGCACAACAATATTAACAAAACATCCTTACTGATCATCCTCAAAAGAGGCACGGATCACTAGGAAACAACATGAACATATGGCATAAAAACAAAAACAGGACAAGGACTTAGTGAAATTCTAAGTCCCTGAAATCAGCATCATTGAGTAAGCTACTTTGCATGCTTGTGCTAGTCACCACAAAGATCACAAAAATACATGGCATAGACCCCTGTAAAGATAACATGTCATATAACAAAACACATGTAGAGCTCAGGAACATAGCACGCACACATTAATCATGGCAAAAATGACAAAAGGCCATTTGCTGAAACAGATCTGAAATATTCCTCACATAGCCCTCTTCCAACAGCATTTCGGGCATCAAGATGTGCTCAAATGAAAATGATGCAATGCGATGAAATGATGTACTCGTCTAGACGAACATTTTGATATGCTACACGCACGAATCGGAGCTACGATGAGGAAGTTATGGCATGTGGAAGAATGCAAAAAATCTAGGGTTAGAGGAGAAAAAGTCAACCGCGAGATCTAGATCTAGATCCACTGTAGCAGCGCGGAGATCGAAGTTCACTGGAGAAGAGGGGGTTCGCCGGAGTAACTGTAGTCGGACTTGGAGCGGGGCGGCGCCGGGGAGGTCGGGGATGACCGGAGAAAACGAAGCGGTGAGGGCGCGGCCTCCGGCGCGGGCGGAGCCGCCGGAACGGCGAGGTGGCCGCGGGCGGCTGGTGGCGAAGTCCGCCGGAGAAGGCGGCTAGCAATGGCGCACGGCAGCCGGCGCGGTGCCCTGCGGCGGAGGAGAGAAGCACGGGGGCGGCGCGGCTCTCCTAGGCGGCGGGGAAGGCGGATGGGCCGCGGGGGCCTCCCGCGGGCCGAGCGGGCCGGGCGGCGGCACGGCGAAGTGGGGCTCCCGCCCGGGACACGTGGCATGTCTCGGTTGGCTGCGGGCGGCGGCGGACGTTGTCCGGCACGGGCCGGACACATCCGGTGCACGGAGGAGCAGATTATCTAGGGTTAGGGGTGGAGAGATCCGAAAATTTCATGGAGGGGTCTATTTATAGGGGTAGAGGGAGCTAGGGAGCTCCAAATGAGGTGCGGTTTGCGGCCACGCGATCGTGATCAGACGCTCTAGATGATGGAGGGGTTTTTGGTGGGTTTTGGGCCACTTTGGAGGGGTGTTGGGCTGCAACACACACGAGGCCTTTTTGGTCCCTCGGTTAACCGTTGGAGTATCAAACGAAGTCCAAATGGTACGAAACTTGACACGCGGTCTACCGGTAGTAAACCAAGGCCGCATGACAAGTCTCGGTCCAATCCGAAAACGTTTAACCCCCCCACACAAAAAGAAGTAGAAAGGGACACCGGAGGACATAGGAGCGCCGGAATGCAAAACGGACAACGGGGAAAATGCTCGCATGCATGAAACGAACACGTATGCAAATGCAATGCACATGATGACATGATATGAGATGCAGGACAAAGACAAAACACATGGAGACAAAACCCGACAACGAGGAAATAAAATAACTTAGTGCCGAAAACGACAAGAGTTGGGATATGTATGAGGTAAATTACATCCGAGGTGTTACAGCACTCCACCACTACGAAAGGATCTCGTCCCGAGATCTAGGACTAGAAAAACTCCGGGTACTCAGAACAAAGGTGATCCCCACGTTCCCAGGTGGCTTCACGGTCGGAATGATGTGACCACTTGACTTTGAGGAATTTGATTGACTTGTTGCGAGTCTTGCACTCAGTTTCTTCAAGAATAGCAACGGGGTGCTCATGATAAGACAGGTCTTCTTGGAGATCAATGTCTTCGAAGTTGTTGGTGCTGTCAGGGGTCTTGAAGCACTTGCGGAGTTGAGACACGTGAAACACGTCATGCACGTTTGCAAAGTTGGAGGGAAGCTCAAGTTGATAGGCTGGATCGCCTCTCTTGCTGACGATCTTGAAAGGACCCACATATCTAGGGGCAAGCTTCCCTTTGATACTGAAGCGACGAGTACCTTTCATTGGAGAGACGCGGAGGTAAACATGGTCTCCGATATCGAAAGCCAAATCACGATGCTTACTATCATAGTAACTCTTCTGGCGCGATTGCGCGGCTTTGAGATTATCACGAATGACTTTGCACATCTCTTCTGCCTCTGTGATCAAGTCATTTCCAAGAAGTTGACATTCACCAGTCTCTGACCAGTTAAGAGGAGTACGACACTTCCTGCCATAGAGAATTTCAAATGGGGCCTTGCCCGAACTCGCTTGGAAGCTGTTGTTGTAGGAGAACTCGACATATGGAAGACAATCTTCCCACTTCATACTGAAAGAGATAACGCAAGCCCTGAGCATATCTTCAAGAATCTGATTGACACGCTCGACTTGGCCACTAGTTTGAGGATGAAAAGCTGTGCTGAAACGGATGTTGGTGCCCACCGCCTTCTGAAAAGAATCCCAAAACTTGGAGGTGAAGATGCTGCCACGATCTGAAGAAATCAACTGCGGAACGCCGTGTAGAGAGACAATCCGGGAGGTATATAGCTCTGCCAATTGAGCTGCTGTGATGGATTCTTTGATAGGAAGGAAATGAGCCACTTTAGTGAGTTTGTCGATGACAACGAAGATAGCATCATTGCCACGCTTGGACTTTCGAAATCCAGTCACGAAGTCCATCTCAATATGGTCAAACTTCCATTCTGGAATGGCAAGAGGTTGGAGGAGACCAGCTGGTCGTTGGTGTTCTGCTTTAACTCTTCTGCAGACATCACATTCATTCACGAACTGAGCAATCTCGCGCTTCATTCGAGTCCACCAATATGACTGCTTGAGGTCCTGGTACATCTTTGTACTTCTAGGGTGGATAGAGAGTAGTGAATTGTGAGCCTCATTCGTAATGACTTTACGAAGGTCACCTTTAGGCACAACAATGCGATCCTCAAAGAATAGAGTATCCTTGTCATCAAGATGACAGCACTTGTACTTGGGTTGACTCTTGGCAATCCCAATCTTCACCTTCTTCACCATAGCATCGAGAAGTTGAGCCTCATGAATCTGATCTTCCAAAGTAGGAGAGACTTGGAGGTTGGCCAGAAATCCTTGAGGAACAACTTGCAGATTGAGTTTACGGAAAGCTTCACAAAGCTCGGGTTGGTAAGGCTTGAGAATCAAACTGTTGCAGTAAGCCTTCCTGCTCAATGCATCGGCAATTACATTGGCCTTGCCTGGAGTATATTCGATACTCAGATTATACTCTTGAATCATTTCGACCCAATGAGTCTGCCTGAGGTTAAGATTAGGCTGAGTGAAGATGTACTTGAGACTCTTGTGGTCAATGAAGATGTCCACTTTTCTTCCCCATAAGAGATGTCTCCAAGTTAAAAGAGCATGCACAACTGCCGCCAACTCGAGGTTATGAGTGGGGTAGTTCTTTTCATTGGGCTTCAACTGGCGAGAGGTATAAGCCACAACTTTCTTCTCTTGCGTCAACACTGCACCAACACCTTGAAGGGAAGCATCATAGAAGACCTCAAACGGTTTGGATTCATCAGGAGGAGTCAGAACTGGAGCAGTGACTAACTTCTCTTTCAGGGTGTTGAAAGCGATGTAACATTCAGGAGACCAAACGTACTTCACAACCTTCTGGAGAAGGTTGGAAAGAGGATTCGCGATCTTAGAGAAGTTCTCAACGAACCTTCGACAATAGCTTGCGAGACCAAGGAAGCTACGGAGTTGCTTCACGTTCTGAGGTGGTTCCCAATTCACAATTGCAGACACCTTCTCAGGATTAACCGCTATGCCCTTGGCAGAGATGATATGTCCAAGGTAGAGAACCCAATCGAGCCAAAAATCGCACTTTGAAAACTTGGCATAGAACTAATGTTCTCTGAGCTTATCCAGCACCAAACGCAAGTGCTTGGCATGATCTTCCTTGTTCTTGGAAAAGACCAAAATGTCATCGAGGTAGACCAAGACGAAGTCATTTGTGTAGGGGTTGAAGATGAAGTTCATCATGCGAGAGAATGTCGGAGGAGCGTTGACGAGGCCAAAAGACATGACAGTGTATTCATATGAACCATAGCTTGTTCTGAATGCTGTCTTAGGGATATCTTGCTCATGAATGCGAATCTGGTGATAGCCCATACGGAGATTTAGCTTGGAGAATACTTGAGCACCTTTGAGTTGTTCAAACAACTCGTTGATGTTGGGAAGTGGGTACTTGTTCTTTATAGTCTTCTTGTTCAATGGACGGTAGTCGACACAAAGCCGGTCCGTTCCATCCTTCTTCTTCACAAAAAGAACTCCACAACCCCATGGAGAAGAACTAGGTCGGATGAGACCCATTCGCTCTTGAACATCGAGTTGTTTCTTTAGCTCCTTCACCTCTTCCGGTCCAAGCTTGTAAGGACGTTTGCAAACAGGTTCTGTGCCAGGCTCAAGATCAATGACGAATTCAACTGGCCGGTGCGAAGGCATTCCTGGAAGCTCTTCTGTAAAGACGTCTTGATATTCGCAACGACTGGAATTTGAGAGATGGCATCCAGCTCACCCTTCTCATTGAGAGAAAACAGACGGATGGTATTATCCCTTGCGATAAAGACAATTACATCCTCAGACTAATGAGTCAATTGAATCTGCCTAGTGGCACAATCAAGCTGAGCCTTGTGCTTAGAAAGCCAGTCCATTCCGAGAATAAGATCAATATCCGAGTTACCAAGGACCATTGGAGAAGACAGAAACTTCAAGTTGCCCATCATGATAGAAATATCCGGAACCTCGTAGTTTGCAAGCAAGCATTTACCCGGTGATACAACTGCTAGTGGTATATGCAAAAATTGAGAAGACAACTCATGCTTAGATGCAAACGGTCTCGAGATGAAACAATGCGATGCACCAGTGTCAAAAAGAACTTTTGCAGGAACATCGTTAACAGGAAGGTTACCCATGATGACATCTGACGAGTCCTCTGCCTGAGCTGCATTCATCAAGTTGACCTTGGCGTGCTTGGGGTTATGCTTGACCACTGCGGTGCTGGCAGACATCACAGGAGGAGGAGGAAGACGCCTCTAATTGAAGCATTTGTTGGCATAGTGACCCTTCTGTTGGCACTTGTTGCACGTGACCTCCGAAAGCGGATGGTGATACGGAGCACTTGATCTTGGAGCTTGAGACGAAGTCTTGTTCTGAAAGCCTGGGTTGGGTGGGTGGGAAGATCCACTGCCACCTTTGCTCTTCTGCTGATAAGGCTGACGGAACGGAGGAGGAGGCAGCCAAAACTTTTGCTGCTTAGCCACTTGAGTTGAGGAAGAAGGAGTTGCATCTCTGACTCGCTTCTTGGAAGCATCGCACTTCAGTTGAGCAGTCTCTTGCCTCATTGCCATATTGTAGAACTCATCGTACTTCTTCGGCTCAAAAAGGATGAGAGCTAGTTGAAGATCTTCTCTGAGGCCACCCCTGAACTGATATATCATGCTCTTCTCGTCAGAGTCGTCTTGCTTAGCGAAACGGGCGAGCTTCTGAAACATGATGTTGTACTAGTAAACATACATAGTGCCTTGCTTCAGGTTGCGGAATTCCTCATGCTTGCTTTCAACAACACTCTGAGGAATGTGATGAGCTTTGAAGTCTTGACGGAATTCATCCCAGGTAATCACACGGCCTCCTCTGGAATCTTTGTATTGCTGAAACCATTCTACAGCTTGGTCTTTGAGTTGGAAGGAGGCAAACTTGACAAAGTCCTCAGGCCTGACGTTGCTGCACTCGAAATGCTTGCATATGTCCACGAGCCAATCATCAGCGTCTGAGGCCTCGACACAGTTGCTGAAGGTCTTTGGCTGGTTAGCAAGGAACTGGTTGAGTGTAGCAAACTAATTTTGATTGTTGCCATGGCCTTGGTTGCGCTCTTGCAGAATTTGCATGATCAGCTGCGTGTTTGCATTGGTAGCGGCCATCATAGCTTGCCATGTCTCCGGAGGTGGAGGTGGTGGTGGCGGATCCTGATTCTGATTGTTGCCCTTAGCAGGAGCCATCCTAAAGAGGGTGACATCCATTAGCATATTGACAGACAAATATTTAAGCTGAATCAAATGGGTTGAAATTGCAACATATAGTCTTCACATCCGAACAAAATGAACAAATGCATTCCAATTGAAATGGTCACATTTCCATAAGTTGAGAAGCCACTTAGATAGAGGTAGAAGAATAAAACAACAAGGTACGGACAAGAACAAATACTTGGTGAGGATTATCCAATCCCAAACCAAATATCCGTGGAAGAAGAACTAGAGCTACAAGAATTCCCACCTATGAAACTCCCAAACCTTTCCGGTTATGCAATCAGGTGTTGGGGATACAGGGGAAGCATAATATCTCACCCAAAGCTAGCAAATCCTACATCCAGCTGTATCCATCCTTCAACACATAACCAAGAAACCTTCGGAAATCATTTACCTCAACCTTCGAAAAGCATCCGTTATACTGGTTATGGCAATACTCCCGAACTCCCGCCCCAGTACTAGGTGGCGTCGAGGTTATCTCACCAACAACTGCATAAAAGAGATTTTCGATGTCGGCGAAACTCAGGTATTCCAGAATCTCAACGATAAAATTGTGACGACAACACCTCGGAGCTCAACTCCCTGGGACACTGCCACAACTCCTAAATGTCAGGAGGCACCAAGAACAATGTTCTCGTCACAAAACCATCGGAACAATTCCAAGATACCCGCGTGATCCTAATTTTTAGTGAAATTTGAGAAGAGAAGAGTCAAAACTCTACGTCAGGATGCCTCACCAGAGCGACGAAGGGACTGAGGAGTAAAAAGAATTCCTAACTCTCCGATATATATAATTCCTAAATGACTCAAAACATTTTTCTAGACTCAACAACGCCAACGATTTGATCAAGCAGTGGGCTCCTAAGGTCGGGGAAGGCTCTGATTACCAACTTGTAACGCCCTCAATGCGGTTATGCCTCTAAGTCGTGCTTCGACACGTAGGAGATATAGCCGCATCGAGGGCATTACACTAGAGCTTTGATCCAATTCATCAGATAGAGGACTTCTCTGTTGTCTTCCACCTGGGGGCTCCATGGGCGCCAACTTCGGCATTTCTTCGGAGGAGCATTGTTGAACTCAGGAACACCCCGCCGAACAGGGTCTGGAAGGGGAACGTCCTCCATATAAAACCATTCTGAAGGCCATTCTTCGGGCGACTTCTTCAGAGTAACGGATAGGTATCCGGTATCGGCGATGCGCCATATTTCGGCTGCGCCCACTTGATAAAGTGACCCCCTCTGTGTGCGAGGGACGAGGCAAAAAAGCCTTTTCCATAGCTCGAAGTGAGCCTGGCAGCCTAGGAACAACTCACAGAGAGCCACATAGCCGGCGATATGTAGGATGGAGGCGGGGGTGAAGTTGTGTAATTGGAGGCCGTAGAACTCCAGGAGCTCGTGGAGGAACGGATGAATTGGAAATCCGAGTCCCCTTAATAGATAGGGGACAAGACAGACCCGTTCCCCCATAGAGGGATAGGGAAAGCTCTCTGCTTGCTCCCCGCCATTATAGGTGGCGAGCCCGGCTCGAACGGGCACCATGTACGCCAGAGGGAGAAATCCTTTAGTCTGCAGTTCGACTAAACGACTGTGTGGGACTGAACACCTCTCCCAATCACCGGGCTTAGGGCTTCGGGGGCGGGAGGAGGAGCTGCGGAGGTCAGCCATGCTGGAATGGATCCTTCCTGAACGCGCTCTGATGGACTATTGCTGGGGGAGGATGGTATGGATCGGATCTAAGGATCCCCGTCCCTTTAATAGACAATTCATTTATCTGGCTAGGGGGGCGAATGTAAAAATGCCCTGGTGCCTCGTATTCATTCGACACGTAGGAGAAAGCCCTTACTGGGAACAGAAGCCAAGAGGTCCAAACATTCATGGGACCGGACACTGCTTTACAAACGTTCAAAAGATGGAGAAGAACCTGCCTTGCAATGCCAAAGACAATACTGCGCGCCGGACTCATCGTCATTGAATCCTGGTTCGGGGGCTACTGAGGGAGTCCAGGATTAGGGGGTATCCGGACAGCCGGATTATATCCTTTGGCCGGACTGTTGGACAATGAATATACAAGATTGAAGACTTCGTCTCGTGTCCGGATGGGACTCTACTTGGCGTGGAAGGCAAGCTAGGCAATACAGATATGTATATCTCCTCCTTTGTAACCGACCTTGTGTAACCCTAGCCCCCTCCGGTGTCTATATAAACTGGAGGGTTTTAGTCCGTAGGACACAATAACATACAATCATACCATAGGCTAGCTTCTAGGGTTTAGCATCTCCGATCTCGTGGTAGATCAACTCTTGTAATACCCATATCATCAAGAATAAATCAAGCAGGACGTAGGGTTTTACCTCCATCAAGAGGGCCCGAACCTGGGTAAAACATCGTGTCCCCTGCCTCCTGTTACCATCCGCCTTAGACGCACAGTTCGGGACCCCCTACCCGAGATCCGCCGGTTTTGACACCGACAGCAGGTATGTAGTGGGTCGTCGATACATCCACTTTGCATCATGCTTTTATATCGATATTTATTGCATTATGGGCTGTTATTACACATTATGTCACAATACTTATGCCTATTCTCTCTTATTTTACAAGGTTTACATGAAGAGGGAGAATGCCGGCAACTGGGATTCTGGACTGGAAAAGGAGCAAATATTAGAGACCTATTCTGCACAGCTCCAAAAGTCCTGAAACTTCACAGAAGTTATTTCTAGAATATATAAAAAATATTGAGCGCAAGAAGTACCAAAGGGGGCCACCCACCAGCCACGAGGTGGGGGCGCGCTCCCTGACTCGTGGACCCCCTGGTGACCCTCCGATGCCCATCTTCTTCTATATGAGGTCTTTCGTCTGAGAAAAAAATCATAAGCAAGCTTACGGGACGAAACTCCGCCGCCACGAGGAGGAACCTTTGCGGAACCAATGTAGGGCTTCGGCGGAGCTGTTCTGCCGGGGAAACTTCCCTCCGGGAGGGGGAAATCATCACCATCGTCATCACCAATGATCCTCTCATCAGGAGGGGGTCAATATCCATCAACATCTTCACCAGCACCATCTCATCTCAAACCCTAGTTCATCTCTTTTATCCAATCTTTGTATCCAAACCTCAGATTGGTACCTGTGGGTTGCTAGTAGTGTTGATTACTCCTTGTAATTGATGCTAGTTGGTTTACTTGGTGGAAGATCATATGTTCAGATCCATTATGCATATTAATACCCCTCTGATTATGAACATGAATATGCTTTGTGAGTAGTTATGTTTGTTCCTGAGGACATGGGAGAAGTCTTGCTATTCGTTGTCATGTGAATTTGGTATTCGTTCGATATTTTGATGAGATGTATGTTGTCATCCATCTAGTGCTGTCATGTGAACGTCGACTACATGACCCTTCACCATTGTTTGGTCCTAGAGGGAGGCATTGGGAAGTAATAATTAGATGATGGGTTGCTAGAGTGACAGAAGCTTAAACCCTAGTTTATGCGTTGCTTCGCAAGGGGCTGATTTGGATCCATATGTTTCATGCTATGGTTAGGTTTACCTTAATTACTTCTGTTGTAATTGCGGATGCTTGCAATGGGGGTTAATCATAAGTGGGATGCTTGTCCAAGTAAGGACAATACCCAAGCACCGGTCCACCCACATATCAAATTATCAAAGTACTAAACGCGAATCATATGAACGTGATGAAACCTAGCTTGACGATAATTCCCATGTGTCCTCGGGAGCGCTTTCCTTCATATAATAGTTTTTCTAGGCTTGTCCTTTGCTACAAAAAGGATTGGGCCATCTTGCTGCACCTTATTTACTTTTATTACTTGCTACTCGTTAGAAATTACCTTATCACAAAACTATCTATTACCGATAATTTCAGTGCTTGCAGAGAATACCTTACTAAAAATTGCTTATCATTTCCTTCTGCTCCTCGTTGGGTTCGACACTCTTACTTATCAAAAAGCTATGATAGATCCCCTATACTTGTGGGTCATCAAGACTCTTTTCTGGTGCCGTTGCCGGGGAGTGAAGCGCCTTTGGTAGGTGGAATTTGGTAAGGAAAAAATTCATATAGTGTGCTGAAATTTAGTGTCACTTGTTACTATGGAACATAATCCTTTGAGGGGTTTGTTAGGGGTATCTTCACCTTGTCCGAAACCACAATTAGTTACCCATCAACCTACTGAAAATATTTACTTTGAAATTCCTTTGGGTATGATAGAGAAACTGCTAGCTAATCCTTTTGTAGGAGATGGAACCTTGCATCCCGATTTGCACTTAATCTATGTGGATGAAGTTTGTGGATTATTTAAGCTTGCAGGTATGCCCGACGATGTTATCAAGAAGAAGGTCTTCCCTTTATCTTTGAAGGGAGATTCATTGACATGGTATAGGCTATGTGATGATATGGGATCATGGGACTATAAGCGATTGAAATTGGAATTTCACTAGAAGTTTTACCCTATGCATCTTGTTCATCGTGATCGTAATTATATATATAATTTTTGGCCTCGCGAAGGAGAAAGGATCGCTCAAGCTTGGGGGAGGCTTAAGTCAATGTTATATTCATGCCCCAATCATGAGCTCTCAAGGGAAATGATTTTTCAAAAAAATTATGCTCGGCTTTCTGACAACAATCGCTCCATGCTCGATACTTCTTGTGCTGGTTCTTTTATGATGAAGACTATTGAATTCAGATAGGATTTATTGGAAAGGATTAAACGTGACTCTGAAGATTGGGATCTCGACAAAGGTAAGGAGTCAAGTATGACACCTAAGTTTGATTGTGTTAAGTGTTTTATGGATACTGATGTTTTCCGTAAGTTTAGCACTAAATATGGACTTGACTCTGAGATAGTAGCTTCTTTCTGTGAATCTTTTGCTACTCACGTTGATCTCCCTAAGGAGAAGTGGTTTAAATATAATCCTCCTATTGAAACAAAAGTAGTTGCACCTATTAAAGTTTAAGAAAAGACTATCACTTATGATGATCCTGTTGTTCCCACTGCTTATGTTGAGAAACCACCTTTCCCTGTTAGAATTAAGGATCATGCTAAAGCTTCAACTTTAGTCAACAAGAGTAATTTTAGGACACACAAACCCCCTGAACGAATTAAAGTTGAACCTAATATTGCTATGGTTAAAGATCTCTTGGTCGATAATATTGATGGGCATGTTATTTATTTCTGTGAAGAAACTACCAGAAGTGCTAAGCCTGGTGCTAAGGATAAACATAGACCTGTTATAGGCATGCCTGTTATTTCTGTTAAAATAGGCAGGTATAATTTATCCCACTACTAATAGTCAGTGGGTAAGTCCTGTCCATTGTGTCCCTAAGAAGGGAGGTATTACCGTTGTTCCTAATGATAAAGATGAATTGATTCCGCAAAGAATTATTATAGGTTATAGGATGGTAATTGATTTCCGCAAATTAAATAAAGCTACTAAAAAGGATCATTACCCTTTGTCTTTTATGATCAAATGCTAGAAATATTATCCAAACATACACATTTTTGCTTTCTAGATGGTTACTCTGGTTTCTCTCAAATACCTGTGTCAGCTGATGATCAAGCTAAGACCACTTTTACTTGCCCTTTCGGTACCTTTGCTTATATACGTATGCCTTTTGGTTTATGTAATGCACCTGCTACCTTTCAAAGATGCATGATGGCTATATTCTCTGACTTTTGTGAAAAGATTTGTGAGGTTTTCATGGATGATTTCTCCGTTTATGGATCCTATTTTGATGATTGCTTGAGCAACCTTGATCGATTTTTATAGAGATGTGAAGAAACTAACCTTGTCTTGAATTGGGAGAAGTGCCACTTTATGGTTAATGAAGGTATTGTCTTGGGGCATAAAATTTCTGAAAGAGGTATTGAAGTTGATAAAGCTAAAGTTGATGCTATTGAAAAGATGTTGTGTCCCAAGGACATCAAAGGTATAAGAAGTTTTCTGAGTCATGCGGTTTTTATAGGAGGTTCATTAAGGACTTCTCAAAAATTTCTCAGCCTCTGACTAACCTATTACAAAAAGATATTCCTTTTGTCTTTGATGATGATTGTGTAGAAGCATTTGAAAAACTTAAGAAAGCTTTGATTTCTGCACCTATTGTTCAACCACCTGATTGGAATTTACCCTTTGAAATTATGTGTGATCCTAGTGATTATGCTGTAGGGGCTGTTCTAGGAAAAAGAGTTGACAAGAAATTGAATGTTATATAGTATGCTAGTAAAACTCTAGACAATGCCTAGAGAAATTATGCTACTACTGAAAAGGAATTCTTAGCAGTTGTATTTGCTTGTGATAAGTTCAGGCCTTATATTGTTGATTCTAAAGTAACTATTCACACTGATCATGTTCCTATTAAATATCTTATGGAAAAGAAAGATGCTAAACCTAGACTTATTAGAGGGGTTCTCTTGCTACAAGAATTTGATTTGCATATTATTGATAGAAAGGGAGCTAAGAATCCTATTGCAGACAACTTGTCTAGGTTAGAGAATGTTCTTGATGACCCACTACCTATTGATGATAGCTTTCCTGATGAACAATTAGCTGTCATAAATGCTTCTCGTACTGCTCCATGGTATGCTGATTATGCTAATTATATTGTTGCTAAATTTATACCACCTAGTTTCACATACCATCAAAAGAAAAAGTTCCTCTGTGATTTAAGGTATTACTTTTGGGATGACCCACATCTTTATAAAGAAGGAGTAGATGGTGTTATTAGACGTTGTGTACCTGAGCATGAACAGGAACAGATCCTACGCAAGTGTCACTCCGAAGCCTATGGAGGGCACCATGCTGGAGATAGAACTGCACACAAGGTATTGCAATCCGGTTTTTGTTGGCCTACTCACTTCAAGGATGCCCGTAAGTTTGTCTTGTCTTGTGATGAATGTCAAAGAATTGGTAATATTAGTAGACGTCAAGAAATTCCTATGAATTATTCACTTGTTATTGAACCATTTGATGTTTGGGGCTTTGATTATATGGGACCTTTTCCTTCCTCTAATGGGTATACACATATTTTAATTGTTGTTGATTACGTTACTAAGTGGGTAGAAGCTATCGAACTAGTAGTGCTGATCATAACACCTCTATTAAGATGCTTAAAGAAGTTATTTTTCCGAGGTTTGGAGTCCCTAGATATTTAATAACTGATGGTGGTTCACATTTTATTCATGGTGCCTTTCGTAAAATGCTTGCTAAGTATGATGTTAATCATAGAATTGCATCTCCTTATCACCCACAGTCTAGTGGTCAAGTAGAACTTAGCAATAGAGAGCTCAAATTAATTTTGCAAAAGACTGTTAATAGATCTAGAAAGAATTGGTCCAAGAAACTTGATGATGCATTATGGGCCTATAGAACTGCATACAAAAATCCTATGGGTATGTCTCTGTATAAAATGGTTTATGGTAAAGCATGTCACTTACCTCTTGAATTAGAACATAAGGCATATTAGGCTATTAAAGAGCTCAACTATGACTTCAAACTTGCCGGTGAAAATAGGTTATTTGACATTAGCTCACTTGATGAATGGAGAACCCAGGCTTATGAAAATGCCAAGCTGTTTAAAGAAAAAGTTAAAAGATGGCATGATAAAAGGATACAAAACGTGAGTTCAATGTAGGTGATTATGTATTGCTATACAACTCTCATGTAAGATTTTTTGCAAGCAAACTTCTTTCTAAATGGGAAGGTCCTTACGTCATCAAGGAGGTCTATCGCTCTGGTGCCATAAAAATCAACAACTTCGAAGGCACAAATCCAAGGGTGGTGAACGGTCAAAGAACCAAACAGTATATCTCAAGTAATCTCATAGATGTTGAAACTAATATTATTGAAACCGTAACCCCGGAGGAATACATAAGGGACACTTTCCGGAACGTTTCAGACTCCGAAAAGGAATAGGTACGTGGTACGGTAAGTAAATCGACTCCAAAACAGTTCTAATGGCAATATTTCTTCGTTTTAGAATATATAAAAAAATAGGAAAATAAGAAGCAGACCGGAAAGGACACAGGGCTTCCACGAGGGTGGAGGGTGCGCCCTACCCCCTGGGCGCGCCCCCTGCCTCATGGGCACCTCGTGCGCTTTCCAGACTTCGTTTTCTTGCATGATACTTATTTTGGTCGTTAAAAATTCACTATATAGTCCCAAAGGTTTTGACCATCGTATCACGCAAATATCTCTTTTCTTTGTTTCGAGCTGTCCTGCTGCAGATTTGAGCAACATGTCGTCCCCGGATTCGGAAGGAGAAAGCTATGTGGCTGATTACCTTGCAGATCCTAAAGTCTATGGGGATGTGGAGCATTGTGGTTGGACTACGGAAGAAGAAGAGGACTATGAGCCTAAGGGAAAGGAGGATACGAGCTCAAATGAAGATGAAGTCCCATTACCTCAACCTGGGGACATGCATGTGGAGTTCAAAAAGTCAAGCCTCCCTGATAGAGCAAAGAAACCTAAGATCGAGTTTATCCCTTTTCGCCTCTTGCAGGAAAACAAACATGAATTATGCAAGAAGATATTAAGCCTTGAGCAGGATATCGATGACCTAAGGGATCAAAATTCTGTCCTCAAGCGCAAATTAAGGAAGAAGCCTACATCATCAACAACTCCACCGTCTTCACCAATAAAGGAGAACTGAGTATCTGGTATGGGCACTCCCCTTGGCAACTGCCAAGCTTGGGGGAGTGCCCCGGTATCGTATCACCATCAATTTTATCTTTACCGTTTTTCTTAGCTCGATCCTTTTGATAATATCTTGATCTAGTAGAATAAAGTTTTAGTATGATCTAGTTGTGAGTTTTGCTTTATGATCCTTCTATGTAATCGAGTGTGTGAGCTATATATAATAAAGATTAGTGTTGAGTCAAGGGCTTGATTATGTTGCTATGATCTTGAGGGAATAAAATAAAAGAGAAGAAATAAAAAGAAATAAAGAGATCATATAGATCTTATGGAGAGTAATGAGCTCACATATAAAGAGTATGATGAATAAAAGTTGTTGAGAGCTGACAAACATAGTTTTGGTCATCGTTGCAATTAATAGGAAGTAATAAAGAAAGAGAGGTTCACATATAAATATACTATCTTGGACATCTTTTATGATTATGAGCACTCATTAAAGTATGACATGCTAAAGAGTTGACGTTGGACAAGGAAGACAATGTAATGGGTTATGTTTTCTTACATCTCAGATAAATTATATTGTCATGGATCATCCAACATGTTGAGCTTGCCTTTCCCCCTTATGCTAGCCAATTTCTTTGCACAAAGTAGAGATACTACTTGTGCTTCCAAACATCCCTAAACCCGTTTTTGCCATGAGAGTCCACCATATCTGCCTATGGATTGAGTAAGATCCTTCAAGTAAGTTGTCATCGGTGCAAGCAATAAAAATTGCTCTCTAAATATGTATGACTTATTAATGTGGAGAAAATAAGCTTTATACGATCTTGTGATATGGAAGAAATAAAAGCGACAGACTGCATAATAAAGGTCCATATCACAAGTGGCAATATAAAGTGACGTTGTTTTGCATTAAGACTTTGTGCATTCAATGATAAAAACGCACGACAACCTCTAATTCCCTCTGCGAAGGGCCTATCTTTTACTTTTATCTACTACCTTATACAAGAGTCATGGTGATCTTCACCTTTCCTTTTTACATTTTATCCTTTGGCAAGCACAATGTGTTGGAAAGATCAAAATACATATAGCTAATTGGATGTGAGTCTGCGTGAGCTATTATTGTTGACATTACCCTTGAGGTAAAACATTGGGAGGCAAAACTATAAGCCCCTATCTTTCTCTGTGTCCGATTAAAACTCCATACCCATAAATATTTCGTGAGTGCTAGCAATTGTGAAAGACTAAATGATAGTTGAGTATGTGGACTTGCTGAAAAGCTCTTATATTGACTCTTTCCTATGTTATGATAAATTGCAATTGCCTCAATGACTGAGATTAGATTTTGTTAGTTTTCAATGAAGTTTATGATTCATACTTGAAATTGTGATTGAATTGTTACTTTAGCATAAGAGATCATATGACAATATATATATATTGTTGTTCTAAGAATGATCATGATGCCCTCATGTCCATATTTCCGTATTTTATTTTTATCGACACCTCTACCTCTAAACATGTGGACATATTTTTCAATTTCGGCTTTCGCTTGAGGACACGCGAGGTCTAAGCTTGGGGGAGTTGATACGTCCATTTTGCATCATGATTTTATATCAATATTTATTGCATTATGGGCTGTCATTACACATTATCTCACAATACTTATGCTTGTTCTCTCTTATTTTACAAGGTTTACATGAAGAGGGAGAATGCCGGCAGCTGGGATTCTGGGCTGGAAAAGGAGCAAATATTAGAGACCTATTCTTCATAGCTCCAAAAGTCCTGAAACTTCACGGAAGTTATTTCCAGAATATATAAAAAATACTGAGCGCAAGAAGTACCAGAGGGGTGCCACCCACCAGCCACGAGGGTGGGGGCGCGCCCTACCCCCTGGGCACGCCCCCTGCCTTGTGGGCCCCCTGGTGGCCCTCCGATGCCCATCTTCTGCTATATGAGGTCTTTCATCCGAGAAAAAATCATAAGCAAGCTTACGGGACGAAACTCCGCCGCCACGAGGCGGAACCTTGGCGGAACCAATCTAGGGCTCCGGCGGAGCTGTTCTGCCGGGGAAACTTCCCTCCGAGAGGGGGAAATCATCATCATTGTCATCACCAATGATCCTCTCATTAGGAGGGGGTCAATCTCCATCAAAATCTTCACCAACACCATCTCATCTCAAACCCTAGTTCATCTCTTGTATCCAATCTTTGTATCCAAACCTCAGATTGGTACATGTGGGTTGCTAGTAGTGTTGATTACTCCTTGTAGCTGATGCTAGTTGGTTTACTTGGTGGAAGATCATATGTTCAGATCCATTATGCATATTAATACCCCTCTGATTATGAACATGAATATGCTTTGTGAGCAGTTACATTTGTTCCCGAGGACATGGGAGAAGTCTTGCTATTAGTAGTCATGTGAATTTGGTATTCGTTCGATATTATGATGAGATGTATGTTGTCATCCCTCTAGTGGTGTCATGTGAACGTCGACTACATGACACTTCACCATTGTTTGGGCCTAGAGGGAGGCATTGGGAAGTAATAATTAGATGATGGGTTGCTAGAGTGACAGAAGCTTAAACCCTAGTTTATGCGTTGCTTCGTAAGGGGCTGATTTGGATCCATATGTTTCATGCTATGGTTAGGTTTACCTTAATACTTCTGTTGTAGTTGCAGATGCTTGCAATGGGGGTTAATCATAAGTGGGATGCTTGTCCAAGTAAGGACAGTACCCAAACACCGGTCCACCCACATATCAAATTATCAAAGTAACGAACGCGAATCATATGAACATGATGAAACCTACTTGACGATAATTCCCATGTGTCCTCGGGAGCGCTTTCCTTCATATAAGAGTATGTCCATGCTTGTCCTTTGCTACAAAAAGGATTGGGCCATCTTGCTGCACCTCATTTACTTTTATTACTTGCTACTCGTTACAAATTACCTTATCACAAAACTATCTATTACCGATAATTTCGGTGCTTGCAGAGAATACCTTACTGAAAACTGCTTATCATTTCCTTCTACTCCTCATTGGGTTCGACACTCTTACTTATCGAAAATCTACGATAGATCCCCTATACTTGTGGGTCATCAGTTGTCGTACATCATTTCCCTCAACTTCGTTCTGATCACCATCGCCCGAAACTTCTTGGCAGGTATGTACTAGGTCGGCATGAACTCCCACTGGATGGCTGCCATCAGAGAAGACGGGAAGTTGGTGCTCTTTAACTTCCAGACCTCCCATGAGATTATCCTTCCTCCATTGGATTATATAGAGTTTTACCATCGTGGTCCAAGTCATCTAGATTACCACATCAGTTGGACAGACCTTGTTTTGCAGAAGATTGTAATCTGCCAAGTGCCCACATGACATGCGGATTACGCAGACTTCAAGATAATTGCCTTGTTCGACCACAGACTCGCCTATATTTATGTCGATGCCTTCTTTAGCTAGAGGCAACTCAAATCACAGTGGATCATTGTCAAAGCCAATACACACTTCTGTGATGCTATTGAACACAATGGCATCATCTATGCGAACGACAAAGCAGATGGCACCACATATTGCTGGGACGGCGCGTGTAAGTTGTTTCCGTCTGATGTTAATGATGACGCCATGACACTGTTTGAACTTCTTGTGATGATTGGCATATCCATGTTTGAGCAGAATTTGAGTAGAACTATGGCAATGTATTAGAGATGCCGTAAATTAGCTATATTTGGAATGAGTTAATTCATGCGATTGTGACCATGTCATTACAGCCAATTTGTACCCCTGAATAATCAAACGGTTAGGAAGATATTGATATTCTCCTTATTTTCTAGTAATCCATATACTACTAAATATGAGTGTGTATCAATGGCCATGTTAGTTTCCTCATTTTCATGATGTAGAAACATGCATCACACCGTTGGTTTCATCTAACCATACATTAGGGAAGTAAATGAGCATATGGAGAACTCTATATTTGGAAGTAGTGAAATCATGTAATGCTTACCATTTGTACATACCTATATTCACCCTTCAGCAATCAATGGCTAGAATAATATGCTCACAAAATTTTTTGCCCACAGAACATGAGTATATAACAATGCATGGTCTATTAGTTTCCTTGAAGAATTTGTTTGTGAGGACAAAACATGATTACATAACATGCATGACATGGTAGTTTCTTGTGAAGAATCGATTGTGAGATAACAAGAGTATAACCATGCATGGCACTTCTATATTTTCGAACCCAGTATACATTTCCCTGTATTTTCCTCCCAGTTCCAACAGGGACATATCAATGTTGTTTCTTGCATTATCCTACACATACTCCGAACAATGCTGATCTTACATTAACAATGCCTATCCTTTTTGATATGATGCAGTGTCCCTACAGTCACTGCCCTTCCTAATCACACCACCTTTGCCAAAAACAGGGAAGCACAACTGGTTCCTCGCTCGATCAGATGACGGCAAAAGACTGATGATCATTCGGACACATGAGCAGGAAAAGTTATATTGCAAAAGCCCCACTATATACAAGCACCGTGAAATACGTGAGTATCCGGACAGTGGCTGTTACGTCTATGAGCAGGATACCAACTTATTGGGGCCTTCAATATTTTTGAGTTGGAGGCGGGTAAACAGCCTTGGTTCACACTCTCTATTTCTCGGACTCAATTATCCGATTAACCAGGAGATCATCGCTGGCAAGGACCTTGATGGCAAAGAGGCTCTGTTTGCTATGGAAAAATGTGTCTACACAACGAGCCCTAGGAGTTCGGGAGCAAACTCCCCTGATTGTCAACGATATAGCCTGCAGCCAAAAGAAGGTGAGAATGACAAAGGCATCTGGATTAACTTTGATCCTTGGATGTGTCAAGTCCGATAGGCAGTGATGTGGTTCAAGCCTTTAGGTTGATAGGTAACTGGGCTATTGCGTTGAAAGGGTGGAGTACTGGTGTCTTCGGATCACTGGTGGCTGAAGCGGCGCAGCAAATTATGATGGTGTTGGATCATCCCTCTTCGAATGACTTGTTGTCTTTTCTTCTTATTCTAGATGGGTAGTTCTCTCTTTTGTTATGCATATTCCTTGTCATTTGGTCATCCTCATCTATGTCACTCTTACTATGTAATAGTTGCCTCTATTTAGAATGTCATTCTCGTCTGGATCACGAGAGTCTGAGCCCTGCAGATGGGTGCGTTTTGGTGGTGTAGCAAGACTTCTTATGAACTATCATGTCTTACTGTTTATGTCAGTAGTAGTCACTAGTCAGTGTTTGAATGTTGTATATATCGGTTTTTTGAACTGTTTATTGTCTCGAACTGCTGGTGGGCTAAACGAGGGCATCACCATTCTCTGGTGTTCAGAGTATATCTCCTTTTTTCAAGTTATAATTTGAGCTCAGTGTCTTTTCGATGATGTACACTTGTTTGGGCCAGTGAGGTGTCGTTCAATATGGGCAGAGTAGTAACGCAATGCAAAACATGTCAATTATGACTCTCGGGCCGGGCTCTCAAAAGATCCTCAAAAAATAAAAAGGCTGGGCTCTCAAAAAAAGAAAGAATTGGGACTCTTGTGCGCCGACATGTGGGTGCCACCGGTGTTTTTGTGTGCTTGCGCGTCAAGAGCATATTGGCGCATGTTCGAAATTCAAGATACCTTTTCATCCCCAATCTCCCGCCCCTCCCCCATCTCTGGAATCTCGATGCCTACTGCAGTTCCCCCAAATCCCCCTCATGTACTCCCTCTACTCAAGCGCACTATCATGTCGCCGGTCAACGCGGATCTCCGACCCGGAGATCCTGAGGTCTGTCCTGCCTTCGGGCGCTGCGTGCTGTCGCTCAATAGTGGCATGGCGGCACTTGACGAGCAGTTTGCTGGCAAAGTGCTGATGGTAACCATCAACGGCGACCAGCCTCCCTTCTCGCCTGACAACCTTGTCAAAGCTCTTGGCATTGTGCACAACATCCACATAAGTGACTTGCTCGTCAAAGTCTGTCCGCCACCGGATGATTTCTTTGTCAGGTTCTGTACAACTTTCGACTGTAGTCGTGTGTTCGAATCTTCTCGCCGTTTGTTCTGTGATGGCGCACTGGTGAGCTTTGATCGGTGGCCCCAGGATGGGGCTCGGTGCCCTCTGAGCTTGATTTTTTAACAAAGCTTACCTTCCATGGCATGCCTCGACGTGCTTGGAACAATGAGTCCATGAATGAGCTTATCAACGACCTTGGAGGTGAGCTCGTAAGTATGTTTGTTCCTCCAGATAGCTGGGCTCTGACGGTTATGGCATGGATGAAGAAGTCGTCCACCATACCGAAGGTGATTGGTGTTGAGATACCAGTGCAGGAACCGGGGTTGTACTATTCGTCACCACCAAGGCTGCCACGGACCACGTGAGGGACGTACCTATATCGAGTGTGCGTGCATGTCGAAGAAGTGGTCAATCTATCAATCGAAGTACTGCCGCCGCCGCTGGTGCCCGGGTTTGTCGATGACGTCCATTACAGGAGTCAACGTCAGACTTTCCCCGTGTTGCTCAGAACGATGGATGGCACATGGCCTAGTCCATCGCACGACGGAGGCCATTGCTTCTTTGGGAGAAGAGGCAGGGCTGCCTGCCTGGATGTGCCCTAATTTGAGGTAACAACTGAATCTTGTCAGATACTAGTTAAATCCAAGCTATAGGTGTGAAGCATTGATGTGCCAGTACATTTGATCCGGAGAACGGAGTTTTAGTCATCTTGCCCATGAGGTATGGTTCGCAAGTATCAAATGGTTCATAATCAAGTGATTCCAAAAGCCCATCTGCATGGAGTTTCTTCATGCTCTTCACACCAATATGACCTAAATGGTAGTTCCACAAATATGTTGCACTATCATTATCAACTTTGCATCTTTGGCATCAATATTATGAATATGTGTATCACTACGATCGAGATCCAACGAACCATTTACATTGAGTGTATGACCATAGAAGGTTTTATTCATGTAAACAGATCAACAATTATTCTCTGACTTACATGAATAACCGTATCGCAATAAACATGATCCAATCATTTTCATGCTCGACACAAACAGCAAATAACATTTATTTAGGTCCAACACTAATTCCGAAGGTAGAGGGAGTGTGCGATAGTGATCCTATCAACCTTGGAATCACTTCCAACACACATCACCACCTCGCCCTTAACTAGTCTCTGTTCATTTTGCAACTCCTGTTTTGAGTTACTAATCTTAGCAACTGAACCGGTATCAAATACCCTGTGGTTACTATGAACACTAGTAAAGTACACATCAATAACATGTATATCAAATATACCTTTGTTCACTTTGCCATCCTTCTTATCCGCCAAGTATTTGGGGTAGTTCCTCTTCCAGTGACCATTTCCTTTGCAGTAGAAGCACTCAGTTTCAGGTTTGGGTCTTGCTTTGGGCTTGTTCAGCGGAGTGGCAACTTGCTTGCCATTCTTCTTGAAGTTCCCTTTCTTTACCTTGCCCTTTTTCTTGAAACTAGTGGTCTTGTTAACCATCAACACTCGATGCTATTTCTTGATTTCGTCATCCCTTGCATATTATAGTTCATCATGAAGTTCTAGTAACTTGGTGATAATGACTAGAGAACTCTGTCAATCACTATCTTATCTGGAAGATTAACTCCCACTTGATTCAAGCGATTGTAGTACCCGGACATTCTGAGCACATGCTCACTAGTTGAGCTACTCTCCTCCATCTTGTTGGCAAAGTACTTGTCAGAGGTCTCATACCTCTCGACACGGGCATGAGTCTGAAATACCAATTTCAACTCTTGGAACATCTTATGTGCTCCGTGGAATTCAAAACATTTTTGAAGTCCCGGTTCTAAGCCGTAAAGCATGGTGCACTAAACTATCAAGTAGTCATCATATCGAGGTTGTCGAACGTTCATAATGTCTGTATCTGCTCCTACAATAGGTCTGTCACCTTGTGGTGCATCAATGACATAATTCTTCTGTGTAGCAACGAGGATAATCCTCAGATCATGGACCCAATCCGCATCATAGCTACTATCATCTTTCAACTTAGTTTTCTCCAGGAACATATCAAAAATGAAATAGGGGAGCTATGCGCGAGCTATTGATCTACAAAATAGATATCCAAATACTATTAGGACTAAGTTCATGATAAATTAAGTTCAATTAATCAAATTACTTAAGAACTCCCACTTAGATAGACATCCCTCAAGTCATCTAGATGATACGTGATCCAAATCAACTAAACCATGTCCGATCATCACATGAGATAGAGTAGTCATCAATGGTGAATATCTCTATGTTCATCATATCTACTATATGATTCACATTCGAACTTTCTCTCTCCAGTGTTCCGAGGCCATGTCTGTACATGCTAGACTCGTCATGTTTAACCCGAGTATTCCGCACATGCAAAACTGTCTTGCACCCGTTGTATGTGAACGTAGAGCTTATCATGCCCGATTATCATGTGGTGTCTCGGCACGAAGAACTGTCGCAATGGTGCATACTCAGGGAGAACACTTATACCTTGAAATTTTAGTGAGGGATCATCTTATAATGCTACCGCGTACTAAGCAATATAAGATGCATAAAAGATAAACATCACATGCAATCAAAATATGTGACATGATGGCCATCATCATATTGTGCCTTTGATCTCCATCTCCATAGAACCATCATGATCTCCATTGTCACCGGCTTGACACCTTGATCTCCATCATAGCGTCGTTGTCGTCTCGCCAACTATTGCTTCTATAACTATTGCTAACTCATAGTGATAAAGTAAAGCAATTACATGGCGATTGCATTTCATACAATAAAGCGACAACCATCAGGCTTGTGCCAGTTGCCGATAAATTTTACAAAACATGATCATCTCATACAACAACATATATCACATCATGTCTTGACCATATCACATCACAACATGCCCTGCAAAAACAAGTTAGACGTCGTCTACTTTGTTGTTGCAAGTTTTACGTGGCTCCTACAGGCTTCTAGTAAGAACCATTCTTACCTACGCATCAAAACCACAACAATGTTTCATCAAGTTTGCTATTTTAACATTCAACAAGGACCGGCCGCAGTCAAATTCGATTCAACAAAAGTTGGAGAAACAAACACCCGTCAGCCACCTTTATGCAAAACAAGTTGCATGTCTGTCGGTGGAACCGGTACATGAACGTGGTCGTGTAAGGTTGGTCTGGGCCGCTTCATCCAACAATACCACCGAATCAAAATAAGACATTGGTGGTAAGCACTATGACTATCATCGCCCACAACTCTTTGTATTCTACTCATGCATATCACCTACGCATAGACCTACCTCTGATACCACCGTTGGGGAACGTAAAATGCAATTTGAAAAAAATTCCTACGATCACGCAAGATCTGGAGATGCATAGCAACGAGATGGGGAGAGTGTGTCCATGTACCCTCATAGACCAAAAGCGGAAGCGTGATTTTAACGCGGTTGATGTAGTCGAACGTCTTCACGATCCAACCGATTCAAGTACCGAACGTACGGCATCTCCGTGTTCAGCACACGTTCAGCTCGATGACGTCCCTCGAACTCTTGATCTAGCAGAGGGTTGAGGGAGAGTTTCGTCAGCACGACGGCATGGCGACAGTGTTGGTGATGTGATCCGCGCAGGGCTTTGCCTAAGCACTACATTGCTATGACCGGAGGAGTAAACTGTGGAGGGGGCACCGCACATGGATAAGAAACAACTATTGTGCTCTGGGGTGCCCCCTGCCCCCGTATATAAAGGAGGGGAGGAGGAGACCGGCCACAAGGGGCGCTCTAGGGAGAGGGGAGTCCTACAAGGATTCGGCCCCCTCCCTTTTTTCCTTCTTTCGGAGGGGGAAAGGGGGAAAGGAGAGGGAGTAGGAGAAGGAAAGGGGGCGCCGCCCCCTTCCCTAATCCAATTCGGCCTCCTCCCTTGTGGGGGCGTGCCAGCTCCTTGTGGGCTGGTTTGCCTCCCTCATATGGCCCATATGTTTCCCCGGGGTCTTCCGGTAACCCCTCCGGTACTCCGATATGTACCTGATACACTCCAGAACCCTTCCGGTGTCCGAATACTACCTTCCAATATATCAATATTTATCTCTCGACCATTTCGAGACTCCTCATCATTTCTGTGATCTCATCCGGGACTCCAAAAAAACTTCAGTCACTAAAACACGTAACTCATAATACAAATCGTCATCGAACGTTAAGCGTGCGGACCCTACGGGTTCGAGAACTATGTAGACATGACCGAGACACATCTCCGGTCAATAACCAATAGCAGAACTTGGATGCTCATATTGGCTCCTACATATTCAAAGAAGATCTTTATCGTTCAAACCGCATAACAACATACGTCATTCCCTTTGTTATCGGTATGTTACTTGCCCGAGATTCGATCGTCGGTATCCTTATACCTAGTTCAATCTCGTTACCAGCAAGTCTCTTTACTCGTTCCGTAATGCATCATCCCATAACTAACTCATTAGTCACATTGCTTCCAAGGCTTATAGTGATGTGCATTACCGAGAGGGCCCAGAGATACCTCTCTGATACTCGGAGTGACAAATCCTAATCTTGATCTATGCCAACCCAACAAACACCTTTGGAGAAACCTGTAGAGCATCTTTATAATCACCCAGTTACTCTGTGATGTTTGATAGCACACAAGGTGTTCCTCCTGTATTCGGGAGTTGCATAATCTCATAGTCAGAGGAATATGTATAAGTCATGAAGAAAGCAATAGCAATAAAACTTAACGATCATTATGCTAAGCTAACGGATGGGTCTTGTCCATCACATCATTCTCTAATGATGTGATCCCATTCATCAAATGACAACACATGTCTATGGTTAGGAAACATAACCATCTTTGATTAACGAGCTAGTCAAGTAGAGGCGTACTAGGGACACTCTGTTTTGTCTATGTATTCACACATGTACTAAGTTTCCTGTTAATACAATTCTATCATGAATGATAAACATTTATCATGATATAGGGACATATAAATAACAACTTTATTATTGCCTCTAGGGCATATTTCCTTCAATCTCCCACTTGCACTAGAGTCAATAATCTAGTTCACATTGTCATGTGATTTAACACTAATAGTGCACATCTTTATGTGATTAGTTCACATCGCCATGTGACTAACGCCCAAAGGGTTTACTAGAGTCAATAATCTAGTTCACATCACTATCTGATTAACACCCAAAGAGTACTAAGATGTGATCATGTTTTGCTTGTGAGAGAAGTTTAGTCAACAGGTCTGTCATATTGAGAGCCGTATGTATTTTGCAAATTTTCTATGTCTACTGTGCTCTACGTGGAGCTACTCTAGCTAATTGCTCCCACTTTCAATATGTATCTAGACTGAGACTCAGAGTCATCCGGATCGGTGTAAAAGCTTGCATCGACGTAACTCTTTACGATGAACTCTTTATTACTTCCATAACCGAGAAATATTTCCTTAGTCCTCTTAGGTAACTAAGGATAACTTTGACCGTTCTCTAGTGATCCACTCCTGGATCACTATCGTACCCCTTTGTCAAACTCATGGCAAGGTACACAATAGGTTTGGTACATAGTATAGCATACTTTATAGAACCTATGGCTGAGGCATAGGGAATGCCTTTCATTATCTTTCTATTTTCTGTCATGGTCAGCTTTTTGAGTCTTACTCAACTTCATACCTTACAACTCAGGCAAGAACTCCTTCTTTGACTGATCCATTTTGAACTCCTTCAGAATCTTATCAAGGTATGTACACATCAAAAGTCTTATCAAGCGTATTGATCTTTCTTTATAGATCTTGATGCCCAATATGTAAGTAGCTTCACTGAGGTCTTTCATTAGAAAAAATCTTATTCAAGTATCCTTTTATGCTATCCAGAAATTTTGTATTATTTCCAATCAACAATATGTCATCCACATATAATATCAGAAATGTTACAGAGCTCCCACTCACTTTCTTGTAAATACAGGCTTCTCCAAAAGTCTGTATAAAACCATATGCTTTAATCACACTATCAAAGCGTACATTCCAGCTCCGAGATGCTTGCACCAGTCCATAAATGGATCGTTGGAGCTTACACACTTTGTTAGCACCTTTAGGATCGATAAAACCTTTTGGTTGCATCATATACAACTCTTCTTTAAGAAATCCATTAAGGAATGTAGTTTTGACATCCATTTGCCAAATTTCATAATCATAAAATGCGGTAATTGCTAACATGATTCAGACAGACTTTAAGCATAGATACGAGAGAGAAACTCTCATCGTAGTCAACACCTTGAACTTTGTCGAAAACCTTTTGCGACAATTTGAGCTTTGTAGATAGTAACACTACTATCAGCGTCCGTCTTCCTCCTGAACATCCATTTAAACTCAATGGCTTGCCGATCATCGGGCAAGTCAATCAAAGTTCATACTTTGCTCTCATACATGGATCCCATCTCAGATTTCATGGCCTCAAGCCATTTCGCGGAATCTGGGCTCATCATCGTTTCCTCATAGTTCGTAGCTTCATCATGGTCTAGTAACATGACTTCTAGAAAGGATTACCGTACCACTCTGGTGCGGACCATACTTTGGTTGACCTACGAGGTTCGGTAGTAACTTGATATAAAGTTTCATGATAATCATCATTAGCTTCCTCACTAATTGGTGTAGGAATCACTAGACTGATTTTTGTGATGAACTACTTTCCAATTTGGGAGAAGGTACAGTTACCTCATCAAGTTCTACTTTCCTCCCACTCACTTCTTTCAAGAGAAACTCCTTCTCTAGAAAGGATCCATTCTTAGCAACGAATATCTTGCCTTCAGATCTGTGATAGAAGGTGTACCCAACAGTTTCCTTTGGGTATCCTATGAAGACACATTTCTCTGATTTGGGTTCGAGCTTATCAGGTTGATGTTTTCCACATAAGCATCGTAGCCGTAAACTTTAAGAACGACAGCTTAGGTTTCTTGCCAAACCACAGTTCATACGGTGTCGTCTCAACGGATTTAGATGCTGCCCTATTTAACGTGAATGCAACTGTCTCTAATGCATAACCCCAAAACGATAGTGGTAAATCGGTAAGAGACATCATATATCGCACTATATCTAATAAAGTATGATTACAAAGTTTGGACACACCATTACGCTGTGGTGTTCCAGGTGGCGTGAGTTGTGAAACTATTTCACATTGTTTTAAATGAAGGCCAAACTCGTAACTTAAATATTCGCCTCCGTGATCAGATCGTAGAAACTTTATTTTCTTGGTACGATGATTCTCTACTTCACTCTGAAATTCTTTGAACTTTTCAAATGTGTCATACTTCTATTTCATCAAGTAGATATACCCATATCTACTCAAATCATCTGTGAAGGTCAAAAAATAATGATACCCGCCGCAAGCCTCAATACTCATCGGCCCGCATACATCGGTATGTATTATTTCCAGTAAGTCATTGGCTCGCTCCATTATTCCGGAGAACGGAGTTTTAGTCATCTTGCCCATGAGGTATGGTTCACAAGTATCAAATGATTCATAATTAAGTGATTCCAAAAGTGCATCTGCATGGAGTTTCTTCATGCGCTTTACACCAATATGACCTAAATGGCAATGCCACAAATATGTTGCACTATCATTATCAACTTTGCATCTTTTGGCATCAATATTATGAATATGTGTATCACTATGATCAAGATTCAATAAACCATTTACATTGGGTGTATGACCATAGAAGGTTTTATTCATGTAAACAGAACAACAATTATTTTGTGAATTAAATGAATAACACATCGCAACAAACATGATCCAATCATATTCATGCTCAACGCAAACACCAAATAACATTTATTTAGGTTCAACACTAATCCCGAAGGTATAGGGAGTGTGCAATGGTGATCGTATCAACTTGGAATCACTTCCAACACACATCGTCACCTTGCTCTTAACTATACTCTGTTCATTTTGCAACTCCTGTTTTGAGTTACTAATCTTAGCAACTGAACCGGTATCAAATACCCTGTGGTTACTATGAACACTAGTAAAGTACACATCAATAACATGTATATCAAATATACCTTTGTTCACTTTGCCATCCTTCTTATCCGCCAAGTATTTGGGGTAGTTCCGCTTCCAGTGACCATTCCCTTTGTAGTAGAAGCACTCAGTTTCGGGTTTAGGTCTAGCTTCGGGCTTCTTCACAGGAGTGGCAACTTGCTTGCCATTCTTCTTGAAGTTCCCTTTATTTCCCTTGCCCTTTTTCTTGAAACTAGTGATCTTGTTAACCATCAACACTTGATGCCATTTCTTGATTTCTACCTTCGCTGATTTCAGCATCGCGAAGAGCTTGGGAATCATTTTTGTTATCCCTTGCATATTAAACTTCATCATGAAGTTCTAGTAACTTGGTGATAGTAACTAGAGAACTCTGTCAATCACTATCTCATATGGAAGATTAACTCCCACTTGATTCAAGCGATATTAGTACCCAGACGTTCTGAGCACATGCTCACTAGCTGAGCTATTCTCCTCCATCTTGTAGGAAAAGTACTTGTCAGAGGTCTCATACCTCTCGACTCGGGCATGAGTCTGAAATACCAATTTCAGCTCTTGGAACATCTTATATGCTCCATGGCGTTCAAAACGTCTTTGAAGTCCTGGTTCTAAGCCGTAAAGCATGGTGCACTAAACTATCAAGTAGTCATCATACCGAGCTTGCCAAACGTTCATAACATATGCATCTGCTCCTGCAATAGGTCCGTCACCTAGCGGTGCATCAAGGACATAATTCTTCTGTGCTGCATTGAGGATAATCCTCAAATCACGGACCCAGTCCGCATCATTGCTACTATTATCTTTCAACTTATTTTTATCTAGGAACATATAAAAACGGGGAGCTACATCACAAGCTATTGATCTACAACATAGATATGCAAATACTATCAGGACTAAGTTCATGAGAAAATTTACGTTCAATTAATCATATTACTAAAGACTCCCACTTAGATAGACATCCCTCTAGTCATCTAAATGATCACGTGATCCATATCAACTAAACCATGTCCGATCATCACGTGAGATGGAGTAGTTTTCAATGGTGAACATCACTATGTTGATCATATCTACTATATGATTCACGTTCGACCTTTAGGTCTCAGTGTTCCGAGGCCTGCATATTCTAGGCTCGTCAAGTTTAACCCGAGTATTCTGCACGTGCAAAACTGGCTTGCACCAGTTGTATGTGAACGTAGAGCTTATCACACCTGATCATCACGTGGTGTCTCAGCACGACGAAATGTAGCAACGGTGCATACTCAGGGAGAACACTTATACCTTGAAATTTAGTGAGGGATCATCTTATAATGCTACCGCTGTACTAAGCAAAATAATAATCTTAATAGATAAACATCACATGCAATCAAAATATGTGACATGATATGGCCATCATCATCTTGTGCCTTTGATCTAAATATCCAAAGCACTGTCATGATCTCCATTGTCACCGGCCTGACACCTTGATCTCCATCGTAGCATCATTGTCGTCTCGCCAACTATTGCTTCTATGACTATCGCTACCTCTTAGTGATAAAGTAAAGAAATTACATGGCGATTGGATTTCATACAATAAAGCGACAACCATAAGGCTCCTGCCAGTTGCCGATAACTTCTACAAAACATGATCATATCATATAACAATTTATATCTCATCACGTCATGACCATATCACATCACAACATGCCCTGCAAAAACAAGTTAGACGTCCTCTAATTTGTTGTTGCAAGTTTTACGTGGCTGCTACGGGCTTCTAGCAAGAACCGTTCTTACCTACGCATCAAAACCACAACGATTTTTCGTCAAGTGTGATGTTTTAACCTTCAACAAGGACCGACCGTAGTCAAACTCGATTCAACTAAAGTTGGAGAAACAGACACCCGCTAGCCACCTGTGTGTGAAGCACGTCGGTAGAACAACTCTCATGAACGCGGTCATGTAATGCTGGTCCGGGCCGCTTCATCCAACAATACCGCCAAATCAAAGTAAGACGGTGGTAAGCAGTATGACTATTATCGCCCACAACTCTTTGTGTTCTACTCGTGCATATCATCTACGCATAGACCTGGCTCGGGTGCCACTGTTGGGGAACGTAACATACAATTTCAAAAAAAATTCCTACGATCACGCAAGATCTATCTAGGAGATGCATAACAAGGAGACGGGGACAGTGTGTCCACGTACCCTCGTAGACCGAAAGCGGAAGCATTATGTTAACGCGGTTGATGTAGTCGAATGTCTTCACGATCCAACCAATCCAAGTACCGAACATACGGCACCTCTGTGTTCAGCACACGTTCTCTTGATCCAGCAGAGGGCCGAGGGAGAGTTCTGTTAGCATGATGGCGCGACGACGGTGTTGGTGATGTGATCCGCGCACGGCTTCGCCTAAGCACTACGACGCTATGACCGGAGGTGCAAACCATGGAGGGGGGCACTACACATGGCTAAGAAACAACTGTTGTGCTCTCAGGTGCCCCATGTCCCCATATATAAAGGAGGGGAGGAGGAGGCCAGCCACAAGGGGCGTGCTAGGGAGAGGGGAGTCCTACTAGGACTCCAGTCCTAGTAGGATTCGCCGCCCCCTTACCTAATCCAATTCGGCCTCCTCCCTTGTGGGGGGCGTGCCAGCCCCTTGTGGGATGGTTTGCCTCCCTCCTATGGCCCATATGGCCCATATCTTTCCCCGGGGTCTTCCAGTAACCCCTCTGGCACCCCGGTATGTACCCGATACACTCCGGAACCCTTCCGGTGTCCGAATACTACCTTCCAATATATCAATATTTACCTCTCGACCATTTTGAGACTCCTCGTCATGTGCATGATATCATTCGGGACTCTGAACAAACTTCAGTCACCAAAACACATAACTCATAATACAAATCGTCATCGAACATTAAGCGTGCGGACCCTACAGGTTCGAGAACTATGTAGACATGACCGAGACACATCTCCGGTCAATAACCAATAGCGGAACCTGGATGCTCATATTGTCTCCTATATATTCAACGCAGATCTTTATTGGTCAAACCGCATAACAACATACGTCATTCCCTTTGTCATCGATATGTTACTTGCCTGAGATTCGATCGTCGGTATCCTTATACCAAGTTCAATCTTGTTACCTGCAAGTCTCTATACTCCTTCCGTAATGCATCATCCCGTAACTAACTCATTAGTCACATTGCTTGCAACGCTTACAATGATGTGCATTACCGAGAGGGCCCAGAGATACCTCTCCGATACTCGGAGTGACAAATCCTAATCTTGATCTATGCCAACCCAACAAACACCTTCGGAGACACCTGTAGAGCATCTTTATAATCACCCAGTTACGTTGTGACGTTTGATAGCACACAAGGTGTTCCTCCGATATTCGGGAGTTGCATAATCTCATAGTTAGAGGAATATGTATAAGTCATGAAGAAAGCAATAGCAATAAAACTTAACGATAATTATGTTAAGCTAACAGATGGGTCTTGTCCATCACATCATTCTCTAATGATGTGATCCCGTTCATCAAATGACAACACATGTCTATGGTTAGGAAACATAACCATCTTTGATTAACGAGCTAGTCAAGTAGAGGCATACTAAGGACTCTCTGTTTTGTCTATGTATTCACACATGTACTAAGTTTCCGGTTAATAAATTCTAGCATGAATCATAAACATTTATCATGATATAAGGAAATATAAGTAACAACTTTATTACTGCCTCTAGGGCATATTTCCTTTAGCATGCAATTTCAAAAAAATTCCTATGATCATGCAAGATCTATCTAGGAGATGCATAACAATGAGAGGGGGAGAGTGTGTCTGTGTACCCTCGTAGAACGAAAGCGGAAGCGTTAGTTTAACGCGGTTGATGTAGTCGAACGTCTTCTCCATTCAACCGATCAAGTAACGAACGCACGACACCTCCGAGTTCTGCACACGTTCAGCTCGATGACGTCCCTCGAATTCTTGATCCAAAAAAATGTCGAGGGAGAGTTTCGTCAGCACGACGGTGTGGTGACGGTGATGGTGAAGTGATTCGTGCAGGGCTTTGCCTAAGCACTACGTGAATATGACCGGAGGCGTAAACTGTGGAGGGGGGGGGCGCCGCACACGGCTAACAACTGTTGATCTGTGTTCTAGCGGTGCCCCCCTCATATATATAGGTTGGAGGAGAGGGGAGGTAGCCAAGGGGGCGCCCCAAGTAGGAGGAATCCTTCTTGGGGACCTCCCAATTCGGCTTCCCCCCTTTCCTGTTCCTATTCAGAGTAGGAAGGGAAGAGGGGGAAGGGGGAATCCTATTCCCTTATTCCTTTCCTCCTTCCCCTTTTGTACTCCAATTTGGCCAGCCCATATGCTGGTATGTCCCCCTCTTGGCCCATTAAGGCCCATATAGTTTGTCGGGGGTCGCCCGGAACCCCTTCCGGTGACCTGATACATACCCGGTACCCCCGTCCTATGTATGAATCTTTACCTCTCGACCATTTCAAGACTCCTCGTCATGTCTGTGGTCTCATCCGGGACTCTGAAAAATATTCGATCACCAAATCACATAACTCATATAATACAAATCGTCATCGAACGTTAAGCATGTGGACCCTACTGGTTCGAGAACTATGTAGACATGACCGAGACACCTCTTCGGTTAATAACTAATAGCGAAACCTGGATGCTCATATTGGCTCCCACATATTCTATGAAGATCTTTATCGGTCAAACCTTTATGACAACATACGTTATTCCCTTTGTCATCGGTATGTTACTTTCCCGAGATTCGATCTTCGGTATCTCCATACCTAGTTGAATCTCGTTACTGGCAAGTCTCTTTACTCTTTCTGTAATGCATCGTCCCGCAACTAACTCATTAGTCACATTTCTTGTAAGGCTTATTATGATGTGCATTACCGAGAGGGCCCAGAGATACCTCTCCGATACTCGGAGTGACAAATCCTAATCTCGATCTATGCCAACCCAACAAACTGTTGGGGATATGCCCTAGAGGAAATCATGTATGATGATATTTCCTATGTGTTTATGAATAAAGATAGTCCTTGGACATTATCAATGATGTGTATCAGCAAGTACGTAACTTGTTTGTGGGACTATGCATTGTATGATGACTGTCCTAAAAGGTCCCTGGTTGAAAGGGCTGTGTGGACGCGCAACCGACTAGACTAGCATATGACACGGTCGATGGCTTTGGTCTCACTAGCCATGTAGCATTAGATGCTAACTGGATAATATGGACTCAAAAGGATCTGGTCGGATTCGACTTAGTCGGATCCAAGTTGAGATAAGGTCCGAGTCGGACAGACCCAACTACGAGACGCATTGATATGTCATCTATGAGTCTTTAGTACAACATACGTTCTATGTCCTAAGACCTGAGCTGGCGCATGTACTCGGGATGGTGACAGACTTACTTTGGTCCAACCAAACGCTACTTCGTGACTGGGTAGTTACAAAGGTAGGTTTCGGGCTTGTCCAGACCCATGCTGCGAGACATGGTCGAGCAAGATGGGATTTATCCCTCCGACCAGGAGAGATATACTATGGGCCCCTCGTGTGATCTGACCAAGATAAGCATGGCCATGCGACAAGGATTATGAGATAATCTGGTTTATGGTCGGCATCACTGGAACGAGAAAGATGTCGGGCTAGCACAAGGATGACAGACTCGCCTTGAGCCCGACAACATATATCGTGTGGCAAAAGGAATGGAAGTATGATGTACAGGTTCGCCTAACCAGCTTCATAGTCTGCTTGGTGTTCGGCATGCATTGCTAGGGGCCGCTACCAACCATGCAGTTTGGAGGTGATCCGAACTGCGACCAAGCCCGCTTGAACCTAAGGGGTCGCGCACTTAAGGGAAGGAACCTACAAGGTCGGATCCAAGGACACTGGTCGGATGTGATCCGAGCTGTATTTGGATTGTGGCCGAGTAGACTTATGGGCTTTAGGGTCCGTGCGAGGCCCAAGTGTTGAGCCCACGACGGACGCCTATATAAAGTGGGGTGCGGCACACTCATGCGATTGATCGCTTCGGCGCTGTCACTAGGGTTTGCATGTGTTGCGAATAGACACCTCCACTTGCTACCGGTTGTGTGATGGGATCTAGCAGTCCGCCACACGACGTTCCTCCTGTTGAAAATATGCCCTAGAGGCAATAATAAAAGCATTATTATTATATTTCTTTGTTCATGATAATTGTCTTTATTCATGCTATAACTGTATTATCCGGAAATCGTAATACACGTGTGAATACATAGACCATAATATGTCCCTAGTAAGCCTCTAGTTGACTAGCTCGTTGATCAACAGATAGTCATGATTTCCTGGCTATGGACATTGGATGTCATTGATAACGGGATCACATCATTAGGAGAATGATGTAATGGACAAGACCCAATCCTAAGCATAGTACAAAGATCGTGTAGTTCGTTTGCTAGAGCTTTTCCAATGTCAAGTATCTTTTCCTTTGACCATGAGATCGTGTAACTCCCGGATACCGTAGGAGTGCTTTGGGTGTATCAAACGTCACAACGTAACTGGGTGACTATAAAGGTGCATTACAGGTATCTCCGAAAGTGTCTGTTGGGTTGACACGGATCGAGACTGGGATTTGTCACTCCATATAACGGAGAGGTATCACTGGGCCCACTTGGTAATGCATCATCATTATGAGCTCAAGGTGACCAAGTGGTTGATCACGGGATCATGCATTACGGTACGAGTAAAGTGACTTGCCGGTAACGAGACTGAACAAGGTATTGGGATACCGACGATCGAGTCTCGGGCAAGTAACATACCGATTGACAAAGGGAATTGTATACGGGGTTGATTAATCCTCGACATCGTGGTTCATTCGATGAGATCATCGTGGAGCATGTGGGAGCCAACATGGGTATCCAGATCCCGCTGTTGGTTATTGACTGGAGAGTTGTCTCGGTCATGTCTGCTTGTCTCCCGAACCCGTAGGGTCTACACACTTAAGGTTCGGTGACGCTAGGGTTGTGAAGATATGTATATGCAGTAATCCGAATGTTTTTCGGAGTCCCGTATGAGATCCCGGACGTCACGAGGAGTTCCGGAATGGTCCGGAGGTAAAGAATTATATATAGGAAGTGCTGTTTCGGCCATCGGGACAAGTTTCGGGGTTATCGGTATTGTACCGGG